>NW_024609205.1:22500-62500 GCF_018296145.1 Oncorhynchus tshawytscha | reverse complement strand
GAAGACAAGCAGGCTACTATTCCTCATCGTTTCAGTGCATTTGGAAGGCCAGCTGCAGAAGACAAGCAGGCTACTATTCCTCATTGTTTCAGTGCATTTGGAAGGCCAGCTGCAGAAGACAAGCAGGCTACTATTCCTCATCGTTTCAGTGCATTTGGAAGGCAGCTGCAGAAGACAAGCAGGCTACTATTCCTCATCGTTTCAGTGCATTTGGAAGGCCAGCTGCAGAAGACAAGCAGGCTACTATTCCTCATCGTTTCAGTGCATTTGGAAGGCCAGCTGCAGAAGACAAGCAGGCTACTATTCCTCATCGTTTCAGTGCATTTGGAAGGCCAACTAGCTTAAAATGTTTGAGAGGGTTGGAGTTTTTTAACTTTACTTCCATTCAACATTCCATACAAATAAATGCATTTTAATTCATTATATGAAGAGTGCCTTGGTACTCCTTTATTGCTGAGGTTTTATGTTCCCTTATTATATATTAGCTTATCTCGCTCTGGCTAGAATTAGTTTTTGGTCTACCTGTTCATGGTTGTTTGATCAATAGGACTGTAAAGTTCCCACATGTAAGAGGACTCCTGTGGTATTTACATTACTGCAGAAACACTTTCAGGTGTATTTTGTGTCTTTTGGTGAATGTTTTCTAATGATCTGAAGTCACGCTGTTGCTGCTGCCTGGAAACACACAGTCCAGTTCATAGTGAATGAGGACAGGCCCTACTGCCTGTAAACACACAGTCCAGATCATAGTGAATGAGGACAGGCCCTACTGCCTGGAAACACACAGTCCAGTTCATAGTGAATGAGGACAGGCCCTACTGCCTGGAAACACACAGTCCAGTTCATAGTGAATGAGGACAGGCCCTACTGCCTGTAAACACACAGTCCAGATCATAGTGAATGAGGACAGGCCCTACTGCCTGGAAACACACAGTCCAGATCATAGTGAATGAGGACAGGCCCTACTGCCTGTAAACACACAGTCCAGATCATAGTGAATGAGGACAGGCCCTACTGCCTGGAAACAGACAGTCCAGATCAAAGTGAATGAGGACAGGCCCTACTGCCTGGAAACACACAGTCCAGTTCATAGTGAATGATGACAGGCCCTACTGCCTGGAAACACACAGTCCAGTTCATAGTGAATGAGGACAGGCCCTACTGCCTGGAAACACACAGTCCAGTTCATAGTGAATGATGACAGGCCCTACTGCCTGGAAACACACAGTCCAGTTCATAGTGAATGAGGACAGGCCCTACTGCCTGGAAACACACAGTCCAGTTCATAGTGAATGAGGACAGGCCCTACTGCCTGGAAACACACAGTCCAGTTCATAGTGAATGAGGACAGGCCCTACTGCCTGTAAACACACAGTCCAGTTCAAAGTCAATGAGGACAGGCCCTACTGCCTGTAAACACACAGTCCTGTTCATAGTGAATGAGGACAGGCCCTACTGCCTGTAAACACACAGTCCAGTTCAAAGTGAATGAGGACAGTCCTGCGAAGCAAATGGCTTATTTGTATATAGGCCTACTGTAGTTCTGGTTGGCTATGGTGAGGCAGTCTGCGTAGACTCAGGTCCTGAATTGAGACAGATGTTTTTGTTAGGCTTTATTTACTGCAGTGTCTAATACTTGTCCAAATGCACGGCCGATTTCCCACTCTATATTGGTATAGAATTTTCAGAAATTCCTTACTATACGTCATTCAAAAAATTCTTTGAAATTATGAAAATGTGAAAATAACCAATACTAAGTGCTCGCTTTTCAGAAAATATACAACAAGGAAATGTCATATTCTTCCTGGATTGTATATATGAACTGATGTTAAGACGATGTCATGTTGCTAACATGCTGTCAGTTCCACTTTAAAGTGTTGCTCTGATGGGACACAGCAGAGAGGTTGCTGGTTCAAGTACGCTGGTACACACATCTGCAGGAGTGTCCTTGAGCTAAGCATAGAAATGTGTGGAAATACTTCTCAGAATGTACATAGTGTAAAGAAAGTGTTTGTGTGTGTGTGTGTGTGTGTGTGTGTGTGTGTGTGTGTGTGTGTGTGCTCTCTTTCTCTCTTTAAATGAACATATGGTAAGCTCTCTGTCTATTTGTTTCGTGAAAGGCATGTCTTGGACGGTATTGGAGAAGATCAGACCAATGATTACACAGACAGGAAACTGATGCTTTTAGAATCTTCAATGACATCACAATCACTACCGCACTGTGGCTAGAATGACAATGACTGAGAAATGGAGCTCCTGTTTGAACGGCTACAGAGGTAAACAAACAAGCATAGACACAGTTCCTGCCCTCCTCTATGACGTCACAAACACCGCTGTCCAATCCAATCCTGGTTCAGCGCATCCGGGAACATAGAGTTGGATAGAGGACCACTCAAAGAAGTGATTATGTGCCCTCCGTCCAACTCTATGTCCTAGCACCACAGAGGCGTCAGTAGGTAGTGCTAAACTGACCTCCTCGACTCTCTATTCGCCTGATACGTTTCATACATATTGAAATAAACCACCGCTTGATTTGATGGCGACGGTGATGGCAGCTCTCGCAGAGTTCTACATTAGTACCCTGGTGTGAGTGTTGAGTGGTGAGAGAGTCTGGCTCTTGATTGGAACTACTCTGCATTTAACACCCAGGATGGGAAGGAGAGTGGAGAAGAGTGGAGGGCTAAGCACGTGTGTGTGTGTGTGTGTGTGTGTGTGTGTGTGTGTGTGTGTGTGTGTGTGTGTGTGTGTGTGTGTGTGTGTGTGTGTGTGTGTGTGTGTGTGTGTGTGTGTGTGTGCATGTGCGTGTGTGTGTGGAGGAAAGTGGAGGGCTAACCACCTTACTCCAGGTAATTGGCCAACGCAGATGTGATGTGGGCAGAGCCGTGTGTGCATGTGTGGGTGTGTGTGTGGGTGTGTGTGTGTGTGTGTATTGTGTGTGTGTGTGTCTGTGTGTGTGTGTGTGTGTGTGTGTGTGTGTGTGTGTGTGTGTGTGTGTGTGTGTGTGTGTGTGTGTGAGCGTGTGTGTGTGTGTGTGTGCGTGTGTGTGTGTGTGTGTGCGTGCGTGTGCGTGTGTGTGTGGGCAGCAGGCAGCCACACTCTTTAACACTAACCTCATTCAGAGTTTTTTTGGGAAACAGAAGTGGTGGCTCGTTAGTTAGAGTGAGATTTAAAGCATCATACAACCAGGACCATTACTTTGTTAGTTAGAGTGAGATATACTGCATCATACAACCAGGACCATTACTTTGTTAGTTAGAGTGAGATTTAAAGCATCATACAACCTGGACCATTACTTTGTTAGTTAGAGTGAGATATACTGCATCATACAACCAGGACCATTACTTTGTTAGTTAGAGTGAGATATAATGCATCATACAACCAGGACCATTACTTTGTTAGTTAGAGTGAGATATAATGCATCACCCAACCAGGACCATTACTTTGTTAGTTAGACTGAGATATAATGCATCATACAACCAGGACCATTACTTTGTTAGTTAGAGTGAGATATAATGCATCACCCAACCAGGACCAGTACGTTGTTAGTTAGAGTGAGATTTAATGCATCACCCAACCAGGACCATTACTTTGCTTCAACTCAGTGTAAACAGGTGGTAAATGTAATGATCCTTTTTCAGGACAATGTCTTTTCTATCTTATATTGACATTTGAGTCATGTATCAGCAGCTCTTATCCTTAATGACTGACAGTTAGTGTGTTTGTCTTCAGGTAGCGGAGTGAGTCGGGTCACAGTCACAGTAATACTAACAATTCCCCCATAGAGCAGCTATCAGGGAAGTCATTCTAACATTTCCCCCATAAAGATCAGGGAAGTCATTCTAACATTTCCCCCATAAAGCAGCTATCAGGGAAGTCATTCTAACATTTCCCCCATAAAGCAGCTATCAGGGAAGTCATTGCAACATTTCCCCCATAAAGCAGCTATCAGGGAAGTCATTCTAACATTTCCCCCATAAAGCAGCTATCAGGGAAGTCATTCTAACATTTCCCCCATAAAGCAGCTATCAGTGAAGTCACAGCTGGTAAGAAAAGACAACGGCGGGGGATTATTTTAGACGCTGTTTGAAGAGATACGTTTTCAGAAAACAAGTGGGCAGCGGCTCAACTGTCCTGACGTTCGGTGGAAGCTTGTTCCTCCGTTTGGGTGCCAGTACAGAGAAGAGCTAATACCAGTTCCCCATAGAAAGCAGCTATCAGGGAAGTCATTCTAACATTTCCCCCTGTAGAGCAGCTATCAGGGAAGTCTGTACTAACATTTCCCCCATAAAGCAGCTATCAGGTCTGAAGTCATTGTCTGTCTGTCTGTACGTTTCCCCCATAAAGCAGCTATCAGGAAGTCATTGTCTGTCTGTCTGTCTGTCTGTACTTTCCTGTCTGTCTGTAAAGCTGCTGTCTGTCTGTCTGTCTGTCTGTCTGTCTGTCTGTCTGTCTGTACTCCCTGTCAGTCTGTCTGAGCAGCTATCTGTCTGTACTCCTGTCTGTCTGTCTAACTGTTTCCCCCATAGAGCAGCTATCAGGTCTGTCATCTAACGTTCCCCCATAAAGCAGCTATCAGGGAAGTCATCTCTAACGTTCCCCTGTAAAGCAGCTATCAGGGAAGTCATTCTAACATTTCCCCATAAAGCAGCTATCTGTCTGTCATTCTAAGTCATTTCTGTCTGTCCATAAAGCAGCTATCAGGAAGTCATCTGTCTGTCTGTCTGTACTCCCTGCAGCTGTCTGTCTGTCTGTCTGTCTGTCTGTTTCTGTCTGTCTGTCTGTCTGTCTGTCTGTCTGTCTGTCTGTCTGTACTCCCTGTCTGTCTGTCTGTCTGTCTGTCTGTACTCACAGCTGGTAAGTCTGTCTGTCTGTCTGTTTTAGTCTGCTGTTTCTGAAGAGATACGTTTCAGAAAACAAGTGGGCAGCGGCTCAACTGTCCTGACTGTCTGTTCGTCTGTGGAAGCTTGTTCC
Organism: Oncorhynchus tshawytscha; assembly: GCF_018296145.1. NCBI lineage: Eukaryota > Metazoa > Chordata > Actinopteri > Salmoniformes > Salmonidae > Oncorhynchus > Oncorhynchus tshawytscha. Next base: position 57,529 of record NW_024609205.1, on the reverse strand, counting down.
TCCGTTTGGTCTGTGCCAGTACAGAGAAGGGCTGTACTCCCTGTCGGGTCTGCCAGTCTGGTGTCTGTCTGTCTGTCTGTCTGTCCAGTCTGTCTGTCTGTCTGTCTGTCTGTACTCCCTGAGTCTGTCTGTCTGTCTGTACTCCCTGTCTGTCTGTCTGTCTGTCTGTATGTCTGTCTGTGTCTGTCTGTCTGTCTGTCCTGACACCAGCAGTCTATGCACTCTGTCTGTCTGTCTGTTGTCCTTCATCTGTCTGTCTGTCTGTCTGTCTGTCTGTCTGTCTGTCTGTCTGTCTGTCTGTCTGTCTGTCTGTCTGTCTGTCTGTCTGTCTGTCTGTCTGTCTGTCTGTCTGTCTGTCTGTCTGTCTGTCTGTCTGTCTGTCTGTCTGTCTGTCTGTCTGTCTGTCTGTCTGTCTGTCTGTCTGTCTGTCTGTCTGTCTGTCTCTCTCTCTCTCTCTCTCTCTCTCTCTCTAACCTTTGACCTATCAGGTATGTGAGTCAGTGTATCTCAGACATGTGAAGTGTGTCAGTCATGTAGCAGCAGAGAGCTGACATTTATCAAACAAAGAGACAGACATTCTGCAGACTGTAACTTAACCCACAGGTTAGCAGACAGACATGTGACTCACACACACACACTATCATATGATGCGTGTGTGTGCATGTGCATTTGTGTATGTGTGTGTGTTTGTGTTATGCTACCAAGTATCAGATGAGAATCTGACATTTTGTTGGCTGATTATCTTCTGTCTCCTTTGACAACAAAACGTTGAGTCAGACCTCCAGAATCAGACGGATAGAGAGAGAGAAAATAGAACAGGGCTTAGAGAGAAAGACAGAGGGAGTAATGGAAAGGTGGTAGAGGGTACGGATCAGGAGAGGCAGTGGATGATGAGAGAGTAGAGGGAGAACCAGAGAGCGGGAGAGAGAGGAGGACAGGAGTCCTTCTATGCCATAAGGACATTCTAATGGTTGTGGTGCTGCAGTCCCAGAAAGCCGTTCTCTCAGTATACTACCAGTAGGTAGACAGGATGGTATTGTAGCGGGCGATGACACCCACAGATCCTGCATCAGTCCAGTCAAAACTAGGGAGCCACAGGTAGGTAGATAGTCTGTTCAGGTCTGTGGGACTGACACAATCCACCTGACCTGAAGAGGTTTTTTTTTCTCACTAACTCACTCTTGAAAGTGTGAGAGAGAGAGAGAGAGACTTTTTGACTTTTGGTCTTTCTTTATTGAAACATTCTCAATTCATTTAAAACTCACCCCCCCACTCCTAAAATAAAAAATAAAAATATAAAAACCCTCTCCTACAACCGTATATCCAAATCATCTTCCCCAGCAATACAGACAGCCCCCCCAACACACCATATCTCCTCAAACATCTCCACACATTTGATCATTTTATAGAACTCAAACTCAACCCTAAGGCGCGCAGAGACCATCCCATTAAACAGTAGTAAAGGGTCTGTTATCCCCCACCTTTGACCCTGTTCCTCCTTGTTAGCCAAATAGCTAACTTTGCCTGAGCAAACAGAAAATTCAACAAAACACATTTTTCTTTCTCCTTACTCGAATACCTGTATCCCATTATAAACATCCCAACAGCAAAAACCACCCCCAACCTGTCACACAGACATTCCAACAGAGACATTAATGGCATTAACCTGGTGCACACAGAAAACACATGAATTACAGTTTCTTTCATTTGACAGAAAGGACACCCCTGCCAAATTCCTGGATCAACCCGTGCCAACCAGCTGTTAGTGGCCAGGGCTCCATGAAGAACCCTCCACTGGAGGTCCCCTGACCTCTTTGGTACTGGGGGTTTGTAGAGCGCCCTCCATCTAAAACCCACCATACTCTCCGCCCCACATACCCCCTGCCACTGATGAGCCTTCACTCCTGTTAGGCTTCTAATGCTCCTAACCTTAACGCAGAGGTTGTAGAGGGCTTTACCTCCCACCCCCTCAAACTCCCCAGGCTCGGAGTGTTAAAATCTAACAAGTCCTCCAGACCCCCTTTGCCAGTCTCCAGTCTCTGCCGTCACCTGCAGTGGCGGGAACATTGGTGGCCCCTCTCCCTTTGGCCTCTCAAACACCCCCCTTACCGGCTCAGACAGTGCCTCCTGGACCTCCTCCAGGAATCTCTCCAGCAGCCTAAGAGACGTTATTCCTGTTTGTTGCGCCAAGACCTCCGGGGTTTTCCACCCCTCCTCTCCCAGCAGTCTCAGGTCACCCAGCCTTTGTAAACCCCCTGCCATCAGTTGCCTCTGCAGGGTGGCCGACTGAACCGATCTCAAAGGGATGGCTGGGTTGTGGAAGATAGGCTCCTCCCACACCCACTGCCCAGGCTCCACACCCCCTTCTCGTGTGGGCCTTAGCAGCTGCCAGGCCCTCAGCACCGCAGAGTAAAACTCTGAGAGACCTGCTGTACTCAGCCTCTCCAGCTTCATGAGGAACAGCTGCCGGTCCAACCCTAATCCGCCAGCTCTCCTCAGCAGCGCGCATGCTGGTTCCCTCCAGCCAACATCAGTGTGGTACAGCAGTCTCTGCACTGCCTTTAGTCGGAAAGCAGCCATCCTGCTCTCCAGTTCCACCAGGCCCTGTCCTCCTTCGTGGATGGTCATGTACAAAACTGCTGCCTTCAGCCAGTGATGTCCCGACCAAAAGAAGTCCACCAGCTTGCGTTGCAGGTCTGCAAGCAGACCGGCGGGGGGGTTGAGGACAGCCAGTTTATGCCACAAGGAAGATGCCACCAGGTTGTTGATTATCAGCACCCTCCCTCTATATGACACTTGGGACAGGAGCCACCTCCACCTGGCCAGTCTTGACACCACTGCCTGTGACAGCCCCTCCCAGTTCTTGCTGACCCACCTCTCCGAGCCCAGGTACACCCCCAACACTTTAAGCCCTTCACAACCCCACTGCAAACCCCCTGGAAGCAGAGGAGGAGCCCTATCCCCCCATGCCCCACATAACAGAGCTTTGCTCTTTCCCCAGTTTACCTTTAGCTGATGAAGCTCCCTCGTACACCTTCAGACTGGTCTCTAGTTCCTGCATATCTTGCCCATCCCTGACCATCACAGAAACATCATCTGCATATGCTGAGACTGCTATTCCTGTCACCACATCCATGCCTGTCCAGCACACTCCCCGCAGTCTCCTGCGTAGCAGTCCTAAAAAAGGCTCAATGGCTAGTGTGTACAGCTGCCCAGATAGAGGGCATCCTTGTCTAATGCCCCGTCTCACCCAGACTGGCCTACTGAGCCCCCTCCCCACCTTAACCATACATGACGCCCCAGCATACAACAGCTTCACACAGGTCACAAAACTCTTCCCAAACCCAAACACAGACATCACATTAAACAGATACTCATGATCCACTCTATCAAAAGCCTTCTCTTGATCTAAAGAGACCAGTCCAAAGTTCACATTAGAACCTCTCGACAAGTCCAACATGTCCCTAATCAAGAACAAGTTGTCCGTGATTGAGCGTCCCGGTACACAATATGTCTGGTCCTTGTGTATTATAGAGTCCAGATGGGACTTCAGTCTGTTAGAGAGGACCTTGGCAAAAATCTTGTAGTCCGCACAGAGTAATGCCACAGGCCTCCAGTTCTTAAGTTCACACAAGTCCCCTTTTTTGGGCAGGAGAGTCAGAGCTGCCCGACGGCAGCTCATCGGCAACTCTCCTACCCCGACGCATTCACGCAACACGCAAAAGAAATCCTGTCCAATTGTTCCCCAGAATTTTTGTAAAATTCCACTGGAAGTCCATCGACCCCAGGTGCACGACCGGGGGACATCTGGGTTACTGCCTCTGCCAGTTCATGTGACAACAGAGGAATGTCCATTTCATCCCTCTGTGCCCGAGAGAGCTTAGGGAGTCCTGCGAACAAGACCTGAGCACACATAGGATCACACATTTCTGCCCTATACAATTCAGTATAAAACTCCACAGTCCGCTCCCGCATCTCCCCCACCACAGAGGTCACCCGCCCATCAGACAGCCGTAGACAATGCATACCCTTGGCTTCACTGCTCTGTCTTTCCAAACCAAAGAAGAAGGAGCTGGGAGCATCCATCTCCTTGAGCATGGAGAACCTAGCTCTTACAAGTGCTCCCTTTGCTTTAACCTGGAAAAAACTGCCCAGGTCCCTACGTAATTCGGCTAAGTTAGCCTGGAGGCCTACATTGCCTTGCCCCACCATCTCTACCTCCATCTCACTAATACACCGCTCTAGTTCCCCCAATACTCTCCTAGCCTCTGAGGATGAGAGAGCTGTGTACTGTTGACAGAAAAGCCAAATTTGCACTTTCCCCACATCTCACCATTGACTCAGAGACTCATACTCCTCTCTTCGCTGCCCCCATCTTTCCCAAAAAGTCTGGAAACCTGAGCAAAAAGTGGCATCTTGTAAGAGCTTTACATTGAACTTCCAATAAGATGCCTGCCGGGGCCCTGGTGAAATAGACAGCCGAGCCATGGTTATGTGGTGATCCGAAAACGCCACTGGGAGAATGGTAGCACCCAGCAGCCTATTGCTCTGATTCCTGGACATGTAAAAACGATCAAGTCGAGCTGCACTCACCCTAGCCCCAAAAACCTTCACCCACGTATACTGTCTTGTGTTTGGATGTTTAGTTCTCCAAACATCCACTAGGTCAAACTGATTAAAGATATCCCTTAACACTCTTAACCCCACTGACACTGAATGAGGCTCTTCCCCATTTCTGTCTTTTGTAAAATCCATTGTACAGTTCCAGTCACCTCCGATCACCAGTGTCTCCTCAGGCGCTACTTGTGAGAGTTCCTGTCTAAGACTCCCAAATAGAACCCCTCTTTCTCTCCCTGTGTTAGGCGCATACACATTTATAAAGACAAAACACATGTTGTTAATTTCTGCTTTAACAACAAGCAACCTACCCCTACACACCTCCTTTGAGGAGCAAATTTTTACAGCCAGACCCGGTGCAAAAAGGACTGCCACCCCTGCACTAAGATTTGTCCCATGGCTCAACACACTTGCCCCTTTCCACCAGAGCCCCCAATCAACTTCATTCAACACATCACTATGCGTCTCCTGCAGAAACAACACCTGTACTTTTTTTTGTTTTACATATTCACCCAACACACTCCTCTTTCCCGCATCTCTGGCGCCATTTATATTGAGCGATCCTACCCGAAGAGTCTCCATAAGAAGTGGGAGAAAAGCCAGCAGAGAAATAGACAAATAGCAAAGCTCAAAAAGCCCCAGTGTCAGTAAGAAATTAAACATTTAAACAGTGTCTGAAGGTAAACCTTTACGCACTGTTGTGACCCACTTCCTCAACCTAAACCGTTTCCTGGGTGAGAGGACACCATGCCCCTCATTTGTCATAGCATGTTGTACTGATCTTACAAACTTTCTAGGATCAGGAAAAAAAGCCTCAAGATTAACTTTTTAAACTTTTTTTAAACTATTTTTTCAGGAACCTTGTCAGTTCTCTCAACGTGTACTTAGACCCCTCTGGTTGACTGGCTGTCAGCTCCGGGCCAATTGAAGAGGAGTCTGAAAAAAATAACTCCTCATCCTCTTCCTCAGACTCACTTTCCTCCTCTTCTCTATCTCCCACCCTGACCACCTGCCCTTTCTCTCTGGTTAGGGCCTCACCCACAGCAACAGGCAACATTTCCATGGTGCCTTTGTCCACACCCTTTTTCCTTTTCCTCTTGACACCCTCCTCCTCCCCCCCTAATCTCTTACACTTCCCCACTATACTCTCCTCATCCACTAGAATAACCTGACTAGACGCAGTATCATCTGCACCACCCTCCATAGCATGACTAGGGCCAGCCTCAGCTACACCACCCTCCATAGCATGACTAGGGCCAGCCTCAGCTACACCACCCTCCATAGCATGACTCGGCCCAGCATCATCTGCACCACCCTCCATAGCATGTCTAGGCCCAGCCTCAGCTACCCCACCATCTCTAGCCTGACTAGACCCAGCCTCTGCTTCTCCACCATCTCTAGCCTGACTAGACCCAGCCTCCACTACCCTACCATCTCTAGCCTGACTAGACCCAGCCTCTGCTTCTCCACCATCTCTAGCCTGACTAGACCCAGCCTCCACTACCCTACCATCTCTAGCCTGACTAGGCCCAGCCTCATCTACACCACCATCTCTAGACTGACTAGGCCCAGCCTCTGCTGTCTGCATCTCCTTACCCCCTGCATTTTGACCTCGATTTCCCCCACTTGCGCTTGTACCCTCACCTTGTCTATGGCCTTTATGTGGGCACGCAAAACTCTTGTGCCCCAAATCCCCACATTCAAAACACTGTAGACTATCTGTGCTGGCAAAACCTGCATAGAGCCCCTCCCCATGCCTCACTTTAAAATGCACATTTAGCTGTTGCTCATTATTGTTCAGAAACATAAACACTTGCCTCCTAAACAACGTGCTTAACGGCATCTGCCTGAAAACCTGCTGACAGTACACGGAAACCGCTAGCAAACTTACCAAAACGACTCAGCTCTTTCCTAATTTGATCATCCGTAATAAACGGAGGCAAATTTGCCACTACAACTCTTGTTGAAGGGGTAGAGAGAGGTGAAATTGACACAAACACATCCCTTACAAATATTCCGCTAGCAATTAGCCTACCGACCAAATTAGCCCTTTTCATGAACACAACCACAGCTTTGTTCATTCTAGAAGCAGAATGTATAAACTCAGCTCCTACCTGTTCACCGACCGCGAGCAGAACCTCCTCCACCTTAACTCCGTTCTCAGGAACACACCTGAATCCATGCTGTATCGACAGCGTCTCCTCCGCGCTAGGCTGAGAAGCCATTGCGCACACTACACCTTCCAACCCCCAGGAAAGTTACTCTGTCCTCTTCCACCCTAACTTTGAAAAAAAAAAAAACTTTGGATACCGCTAAAAACAAATATTGCATTAACCCTCCACCATAGAAAATAACATGTAAAGAAAAGAATCAAGAAAGTTAGTTAGGATAGAGCTTTCCACACCAAACACTCAAACTCCCAGCATGCACCGAGAGAGAGAGAGAGAGAGAGAGAGAGAGAGAGAGAGAGAGAGAGAGAGAGAGAGAGAGAGAGAGAGAGAGAGAGAGAGAGAGAGAGAGAGAGAGAGAGAGAGAGAGAGAGAGAGAGACAGAGAGAGAGATAGAGAGAGAGAGAGAGAGAGAGAGAGAGAGAGAGAGAGAGGGGAGAGAGAGAGAGAGAGAGAGAGAGAGAGAGAGAGAGAGAGAGAGAGAGAGAGACCAGCAAACTATTATTGCTGTGAGAGTTTTTGAGTTTAAAATCATCTTTATTGGGTCTGGGAACCCACAACACAATAAAAACTCAGTTACACACCACAGTTACACATCAATTAAACACACAACACCAAATCCTCCTCCACAGTAACTAAAGACAACAGACTCTGAATACCCCATATTCTCAGACACAGATCAATATTATTAACCAGATTATAATAGGCAAACTCAACCCTCAGTCTCGCTGCCAATATTCCCTCCAGCATTCCCACCACGTCCACAGACCCCTGTCCCCGAATACTGTTCTTTTGGGGGTCTTCCATATTGTTAATTTAGCTGCCCCTAACACAAAATTAAGCAAAATAACCACACCCCTTCGACTAAACCTGTACTTTAACCCAAATATAAACAGTTGGGATGAGAAAACCTCTCCCAAAGCTGAGAAACAAGAAGTGATCAGGTCAATCATCCCGACCAACTTGGGACACTGTAAAAACAGCACAGAATGGACACCCCTCCCCAACAGTAGGATCCAGCTGTACCAGATGCATATTGGTGGCTATGGCTCCATGTATTATCCTCCATTGGAGAACAGCTGTCCTCTTTTCAATAGGAAGTTTGTATAAAGACCGCCAACAGCCTTTTGGAGATGCACCTGGACCCAAAATACCCGCCCACCTCGTCGATTTTACCCCTTCCAAGGAAGAGGCATGGGACACTTTTACACATATTCTGTACATGGCCTTCTTTCCCACCTCCTTGAACTCCCCCAGCTCCGGGGCATCGAAGGAAAGCAGCATCCCCACGTCCTCCTCGGATGCCCCAATCGCAGCACTAACAATCAGTGCAGGGAACACATAATCCAGACCCTCCTTCCACCGATTAGAATTGGAAGTATCGGTCACATACTGTAGATGAAGTACTGGCAAGGAGTCACAGACCTCAGCGACGACCTTCCTCAGTAGGCGAGATGATCGGATCCCTGCTCTTTCTCCAGCTCCTCCAACGATCTGCTCCTGCTCCGCATCAGATGACCCAGTTTAATACACCCTACACCTAACAGGTATGAAATTAGGCTGGCTGAACCCACAGCACGGGACTGGATGGCAGTGTTATAACAAAGAGGCTCTTCAAAAAGCCACATCCCTGGTGTTGTGCAGGCCTTATGGGACTTGACAAAGACTCTCCAAGCCTGCATAACAGACTCATAACAGATAAATGGAGTCAGGCCAGACAAATCACACCCCTCTAGCTTTAAGAGAAAAAGGTGCTTGTCTAAGCCTAAACAGCCCGCTCTCCTCATCAATGTGTAGGCTGTGTCGACCCAGCTAGAACCGCCACTGTACAACAGTCTCTGGGCTGCTTGAAGCCGCAAAGATCCTGGAAATATTATTTTTATTTGTTTATTTTTTTTCCACCTTTATTTCGGAAAGATATCAGTTTGTCTCTGTGAATGGTTTGTCCTCTGACAAATCAACTGTAAATTTCGGTGTTCCTCAAGGTTCCGTTTTGGGACCACTATTGTTTTCACTATATATTTTACCTCTTGGGGATGTTATTCGAAAACATAATGTTAACTTTCACTGCTATGCGGATGACACACAGCTGTACATTTCAATGAAACATGGTGAAGCCCCAAAATTGCCCTTGCTAGAAGCATGTGTTTCAGACATGAGGAAGTGGATGGCTGCAAACTTTCTACTTTTAAACTCGGACAAAACAGAGATGCTTGTTCTAGGTCCCAAGAAACAAAGAGATCTTCTGTTGAACCTGACAATTAATCTTAATGGTTGTACAGTCGTCTCAAATAAAACTGTGAAGGACCTCGGCGTTACTCTGGACCCTGATCTCTCTTTTGAAGAACATATCAAGACCATTTCAAGGACAGCTTTTTTCCATCTACGTAACATTGCAAAAATCAGAAACTTTTTGTCCAAAAATGATGCAGAAAAATGTATCTATGCTTTTGTCACTTCTAGGTTAGACTACTGCAATGCTCTACTTTCCGGCTACCCGGATAAAGCACTAAATAAACTTCAGTTGGTGCTAAATACGGCTGCTAGAATCCTGATTAGAACCAAAAAATTTGATCATATTACTCCAGTGCTAGCCTCTCTACACTGGCTTCCTGTCAAAGCAAGGGCTGATTTCAAGGTTTTAATGCTAACCTACAAAGCATTACATGGGCTTGCTCCTACCTATCTCTCTAATTTGGTCCTGCCGTACATACCTACACGTACGCTACGGTCACAAGACGCAGGCCTCCTAATTGTCCCTAGAATTTCTAAGCAAACAGCTGGAGGCAGGGCTTTCTCCTATATAGCTCCATTTTTATGGAACGGTCTGCCTACCCATGTCAGAGACGCAAACTCGGTCTCAACCTTTAAGTCCTTACTGAAGACTTATCTCTTCAGTGGGTCATATGATTGAGTGTAGTCTAGCCCAGGAGTGGGAAGGTGAACGGAAAAGGCTCTGGAGCAACGAACCGCCCTTGCTGTCTCTGCCTGGCCGGTTCCCCTCTTCCCACTGGGATTTACTGCCTCTAACCCTATTACAGGGGCTGAGTCACTGGCTTACTGGGGCTCTCTCATGCCGTCCCTGGAAGGGGTGCGTCACCTGAGTGGGTTGATTCACTGATGTGGTCATCCTGTCTGGGTTGGCGCCCCCACGTGGGTTGTGCCATGGCGGAGATCTTTGTAGGCTATACTCAGCCTTGTCTCAGAATGGTAAGTTGGTGGTTGAAGATATCCTTCTACTGGTGTGGGGGCTGTGCTTTGGCAAAGTGGGTGGGGTTATATCCTTCCTGTTTGGCCCTGTCTGGGGGTGTCCTCAGATGGGGCCACAGTGTCTCCTGACCCCTCCTGTCTCAGCCTCCAGTATTTATGCTGCAGTAGTTCACGTGTCGGGGGGCTAGGGTCAGTTTGTTATATCTGGAGTACCTCTCCTGTCCTATTCGGTGTCCTGTGTGAATCTAAGTGTGCGTTCTCTAATTCTCTCTTTCTCTCTCTCTCTCTCTCTCTCTCGGAGGACCTGAGCCCTAGGACCATGCCCCAGGACTACCTGACATGATGACTCCTTGCTGTCCCTAGTCCACCTGACCGTGCTGCTGCTCCAGTTTCAACTGTTCTGCCTTATTATTATTCGACCATGCTGGTCATTTATGAACATTTGAACATCTTGGCCATGTTCTGTTATAATCTCCACCCGGCACAGCCAGAAGAGGACTGGCCACCCCACATAGCCTGGTTCCTCTCAAGGTTTCTTCCTAGGTTTTGGCCTTTCTAGGGAGTTTTTCCTAGCCACCGTGCTTCTACACCTGCATTGCTTGTTGTTTGGGGTTTTAGGCTGGGTTTCTGTACAGCACTTTGAGATATCAGCTGATGTACGAAGGGCTATATAAATACATTTGATTTGATATGATTTGATTTATTTAACCAGGTAGGCTAGTTGAGAACAAGTTCTCATTTACAACTGTGACCTGGCCAAGATAAAGCAAAGCAGAGTGACACAGACAACAACACAGAGTTACACATGGAATAAACAATAAACAAGCCAATAACACAATAAACAAGTCAATGACACAGTAGAAACACAGTGTGTGCAAAAGGCTTGAGGAGGTAGGCAATAAATAGGCCATAGGAGCGAATAATTACAATTTAGCAGATTAGCACTGGAGTGATACATGAGCAGATGATGATGTGCAAGTAGAAATACTGGTGTGCAAAAGAGCAGAAAAGTAAATAAAAACAGTATAGGGATGAGGTAGGTAGATTGGGTGGGCTATTTACAGATGGACTATGTTCAGCTGCAGCAATCGGTTAGCTGTTCAGATAGCTGATGTTTAAAGTTGGTGAGGGAAATAAAAGTCTCCAAATTCAGCGATTTTCACTGGCAGCAGAGAACTGGAAGGAAAGGCGGCCAAATGAGCTGTTGGCTTTGGGAATGATCAGTGACATATACCTACTGGAACGTGTGCTACGAGTGGGTGTTGTTATCGTGACCAGTGAACTGAGATAAGGTGGAGCTTTACTTAGCATAGACTTATAGATGACCTGGAGCCAGTGGGTCTGGCGACGAATATGTAGCGAGGGCCAGCCGACTAGAGCATCAAGGTCGCAGTGGTGGGTGGTATAAGGTGATTTGGTAGCAAAACGGATGGCACTGTGATAGACTGCATCCAGTTTGCTGAGTAATGTATTGGAAGCTATTTTGTAGATGACATCGCCTAAGTCGAGGATCGGTAGGATAGTCAGTTTTACTAGGGTAAGTTTGGCGGCGTGAGTGAAGGAGGCTTTGTTGCGAAATAGAAAGCTGATTCTAGATTTGAATTTGGATTGGAGATGTTTAATATGAGTCTGGAAGGAGAGTTTACAGTCTAACCAGACACCTAGGTATTTTGTCCACATATTCTAGATCTGAACCGTCCAGGGTGGTAATGCGAGTTGGGCGGGTGCGGGCAGCAAACAGTTGAAAAGCATGCATTTGGTTTTACTAGCGTTTAAGAGCAGTTGGAGGCCACAGAAGGTGTGTTGTTTTGCATTGAATCTCGTTTGAAGGTTAGTTAGCACAGTGTCCAAGGAAGGACCAGAAGTATACAGAATGGTGTCGTCTGCGTAGAGGTGGATCAGGGAATCGCCCGGCCAGGTCGATGAAGACAGCTGCACTGTACTGTCTTTTATCGATGGCTGTTGTGATATCGTTTAGTACCTTGAGCGTGACTGAGGTGCACCCATGACCAGCTCGGAGACCGGATTGCACAGCGGAGAAGGTACGGTGGGATTCGAAATGGTCAGTGATCTGTTTATTAACTTGGCTTTCGAAGACTTTAGATAGGCAGGGCAGGATGTAAAATGGTCAGTAACAGTTTGGGTCTAGGGTGTCACCTCCTTTGAAGAGGGGGATGACCGCGGCAGCTTTCCAATCTTTAGGGATCTCGGACGATACGAAAGAGAGGTTGAACAGGCTGGTAATAGGGGTGGCAACCATGGCGGGGGTTGGTTTTACAAAGAGAGGGTCCAGATTGTCTAGCCCAGCTGATTTGTACGGGTCCAGATTTTGCAGCTCTTTCAGAACATCTGCTATTTGGATATGGTTGAAGGAGAAGCTGGGGAGGCTTGGGCGAATGGGTGGGGGGCAGAGCTGTTGGCTGGGATTGGAGTAGCCAGGAGGAAGGCATGGCCAGCCGTTGAGAAATGCTTATTGAAATGTTCGATTTTCATGGATTTATCAGTGGTGACCGTGTTTCCTAGCCTCAGTGCAGTGGGCAGCTGGAGGAGGTGCTCTTGTTCTCCATGGACTTTACAGTGTCCCCAAACTTTTTAGGGTTGGAGCTACAGGATGCAAATTTCTGCTTGAAAAAGCTAACCTTTGCTTTCCTGACTGACTGTGTGTATTAGTTCCTGACTTTCCTGAACAGTTGAATATCACGGGGACTCTTCGATGCTATTGCAGTCCACCACAGGATGTTTTAGTGCTGGTCAAGGGCAGTCAGGTCTGGAGTGAACCAAGGGTTATATCTGTTCTTAGTTAGGAAATTCCTTTTAAAGAATGACCAGGCATCCTCGACTGACGTGATGAGGTCAATATCCTTCCAGGATATTAGAAAGGCCTGCTCACAGAAGTGTTTTAGGGAGCGTTTGACTGTGATGAGGGGTGTTCGTTTGACCATGGTCCCATAGCAGATACAGGCAATGAGGCAGTGATCACTGAGATCCTGATTGAAAACAGTGGAGGTGTATTTGGAGGGCAAGTTTGTCAGGATAATGTCCCTGAGGGTGGCCATGTTTACGGATTAAGGGTTGTACCTGGTGGGTTCCTTGATGATTTGTGTGAGATTGAGGGCATCTAGCTTAGATTGTAGGATTGCTGGGGTGTTAAGCATATCCCAGGTTAGGTCACCTAACAGAACAAACTCTGAAGCTAGATGGGGGGCAATCAATTCACAAATGGTGTCCAGGAAACAGCTGGGAGCGGAGGGGGTCGATAGCAGGCTGCACAGTGAGAGAATTGTTTCTGGAGAGATTATTTTTTTAAATTATAAGTTTGAACTGTTTGTGTAGACCTGGAAAGTATGACAGAACTTTGCAGGCTATCTCTGCAGTAGATTGCAACTCCTCCCCCTTTGGCAGTTCAATCTTGACAGAAAATGTTGTAGTTGGGTATGGAAATCTCAGAATTTTCGGTGGCCTTCCTAAACCAGGATTCAGACATGGTAAGGACATTAGGGTTGGCGGAGTGTGCTAAAGCAGTGAGTAAAACAAACTTAGGGAGGAGGCTTCTGATGTTAACATGCATGAAACCAATGCTTTTTCGATCACAGAAGTCAACAGATGAGGATGCCTGGGGACACGCAGGGCCTGGGTTTACCTCCACATCACCCGCGGAACAGAGGAGGAGTAGGATGAGGGTTCGGCTAAAGGCTATCAAAACTGGTTGCCTAGAGCGTTGGGGACAAAGAATAAAAGGAGCAGATTTCTGGGCTTGGTAGAATAGATTCAGGGCATAATGTGCAGACAGGGTTAGGGTGGCGTGCAGGTACAGAGGAGGTAAGCGCAGGCACTGAGTGATGATAAGAGAGGTTGTATCTCTGGACATGCTGGTTATAATGGGTGAGGTCACCGCATGTGTGGGAGGTGGGACAAAGGAGGTATCAGAGGTATGATGAGTTGAACTAGGGGCTCCATTGTAAACTAAAACAATGATAACTAACCTAAACAACAGTATACAAGGCATATTGACATTTGAGAGAGACATACAGCGAGGCATAAAGTAAACATAGGTGTTGATTGGGAGAGCTAGCTAAGACAACAGCTAATCAGCTAATCAGTGTCTGTTCCGACGTCCAACGGAGGCCGGTTGAAGGCACAGTGTATGGAGTATTTGTCGGCAGACCAGTCGTGGTGATGCGGCGGGGCGCCGTGTCATCAAAGGATCCAAGCCAGATGGCAAAAGAGGTATTGTAGTTGTAGTAATTTAGTTGGCTAGCCGGGAGATGCGCCTGGCTCACAGCTAACTGGTGCTAGCTTTGGGGCAGGGGCATTAGCCACTATAGCCACTCAGTAGCAGCGGTGATCTGGTTCCAAGGTCCAGAGCTTACGGCAACGATCCCGTGGAGTAGTGGGTTTTAGCTGTCTTTGGGAGGAGTCCGGGTGAACATCTGAGTAGGCCAGGCCTCAGGGATAGCTTCAGTACTGGGTAACTTGGTGGGTGCTAGCTAGCTGTGAAGATCAGGAATAAGGGTCCAGGGATTAGGGCAGGAATCCGGCATTGTAGTGGAGAGACAGCCCGATACTGGTAGGCTGGCGAGTATTATCCAGGCTAAAAAAAGGGCTGGTATCTGTGCAGAAGGTAAAGGTCGCTAGCAGTGGCTAACAATGACTAAATAGCTTGTAGCTGGTGTCGTGTCTTTGGCTATGCCGGATTAAGTGATATGACATGCTATTCTATAAAATAATTTCTCCATAATTAATATTACCTGATTGAGCTAATCATGTAAATGTAATTAACTAGAGAGTTGGGGAACCAAAAAATAATATTTATAGAGCTGTTATCTTCCGAATAAACTCTTAAAGACCTAGTAATATTTTACATCAATAGCAGTCAATATTAATCGTCACCTTAATTCAGTCTCATCTGAAAGTTGTAAATTCTTGGTTTACTCTTCAAAAACCCTGGCTAACAATCAGCAATACAAAATTGGGTTTAATTATTTATTTACTAAATAAACTAATCACACAGAATAACACATACACATAATTAATCATAACTTGATTAATAAATGACGTCATAAAGGAAAGCGTCCCTAGCGGGCGGAAGAGATATATGACAGCTTGTTACACAAAAGGAAAGGGGCTGGGTTTGAGTGAAAGAGTGTGAAGACTGAGTAACAAAGGAAGAAGCTGTGCTATCGTAAATACAGTATGTTATGCATTCTAAATTAGCGCTCATTTGTAAAAGGAAAATGCAATAAATATTTACTCTGAGTAGGTTGGTGGTAGATGGAAGGCCGTGTTGCCAAACCGAGGCCTTTGTCCTTTGAAGAATGTCTCTGGTGGTAAATTGGATACGTTGTAGTAACGTTGTTGTGTGATAGACAGGACACTCTGTCTGTTCCTTCCTAACCCTCATTTGCAGCTGCTGTTGCTAACTCAACGGCTAGGAGCTATCACTTCTGTAGTGAATAAGAGTTCAAAGTTCATACCAATCGCAACCAAAGCTCACGCTGATGTTGGCTTCGTTCTGTAGTTATTATCTGAACCATTCTGACATCGGACCGTCGTCCTCACATCCTCGGAACAGGAGGTTATATTGTCGTCAAGGCTTTATATAGGAAGGGAGAGGAGCGCGTGTTTGAAAAGTTTTAGAACCCATGTCCCTTCACAGGGGCGGGCCACTGATTGAGCAGAGCCCTAACCTTATGAAATCCCAATTCTCACATTTTAGAAGCTCTGTCTAATCTGTCTAAAATTCCAACCCTACTACAGTTGTGCTCAGATACATACAACCTGTATAACCTTGCTGCACTGACACGACCTTCATTAACCTTTAGCCATGTGTACTGCCTAACGTTTGCCTTCCTTACTCTCCACACATCAGAAAGCTCAAGCCCAGTTAATAAACTAGACAGACAAGTTGCTGACTGCAGGTGAGGTTCTTCAGCAGTGGATCAAAATCCACGGTACATTTCCAGTCCCCCCCTAAAACCATACACCCCTCTTGGTCACACTGTCTTCAGGTTTCCTTTATTTGATCAAATACAGCAATATGCTCTGTACCCTCATTAGGAGAATAAACATACAACTAAATTAAAAACCCATAACATCCGCCTGGACCAATAAATCCTGCCTCTTGACAATCTCTGTTGTAGATACCACAGTCACCCCTAAGCCTGAGGAAAACAAGATTGCCACCCCAGCACTGAAATTAGTATCATGACTGAGTACATGCTGCCCCTCCCACCACATACCCCAGTCAACCTCATTTTCCTCATCGCTATGTGTCTCCTGTAGGAAAACTACATTAAGCCTTTTCTGTTTTATTACTTCTAATACCCAAGCCCTCTTATTCCTGTCCCTTCCCCCATTCATACTGAGAGAACCTACCCTTAGTACCTCCATATAGAAAAGAGAAAAGAAAAGCAGAAGAAACCACAGAGAAACCAAGGAGAAAAAAGACACCCTATGAAGCATGATTATCATCATTGTTTTAATCTTCTCTTAACCTGACCACGTTTCCCACTACCTTTTGCTGCTGCAACAGCAGTAACACATTTCCTCAAGCGAAACCACTTCTTCTCACTCAGCTGGTCTAACCCCACCGTCTTCTGTAACAGCACAGCTGACCTCACAAACTTATCAACATCAAAATAATCTGCCAATTTGACAGATTTCCCAAAAGTCTGATCCAGGAACCCACAACACTCACTCATACAATTCCCAGCATGCACCAAACACTCCCAGGAGAGAGAGAGAGAGAGAGAGATGGGTACCAGTAAACTAGTATTGCAGAATTCTGCAATATATAGTCAATAAAGCCCTTCTGTCTATCTCTGCTCTGTACATCATAGAGAGAGAAGAGAGAGAGAAACATCCAGGGAAGCAGCATTCTACTCAACCAACTTCTTCTTCAGGTATCTAACAGCTGCTGGTCCACAGCTACAAAAGGATTAGTATTGTTCTTCAAAGTAATGGCTGAATGGTTCTCAGCTAGGATCCTGTGTGTGTGTTTGTGTGTGTGTTCACGTGTCCCTGTGTGTGTGTGTGTGTGTGTGTGTGTGTGTGTGTGTGTGTGTGTGTGTGTGTGTGTGTGTGTGTGTGTGTGTGTTTACGTGTCCCTGTGTGTGTGTGTGTGTGTGTGTGTGTGTGTGTGTGTGTGTGTGTTTGTGTGTGTGTGTTTGTGTGTGTGTGTGTGTTTACGTGTCCCTGTGTGTGTGTGTGTGTGTGTGTGTGTGTGTGTGTGTGTTGTGTGTGTGTGTGTGTGTGTGTGTGTTTACGTGTCCCTGTGTGTGTGTGTGTGTGTGTGTGTGTGTGTGTGTGTGTGTGTGTGTGTGTGTGTGTGTGCTGTATGGATATCCCAGCTCTTGAGGCAGTTCATAAAAACAAGAGATCTGAGCATTCATTTATTTTATTCCATTAAAAAACATGTGCGGTCACATTAAACCTCTCCGTCTCAAAGCAACAACAACATCACATGAATCCCAAATGGTATTCTTTTCCCTGTATAGTGCACTACTTTTCACCAGGGCCCAAAGGGCACTATAGGGAATAATTTTGGACACATTCATTGTATCAGTTCTTGGGCTACATTGTTTCCTGGATTCTCAGTCTGTTATTGCCTGGTTTGACTACAGGCTCTGTGTGTGATGTATTTTCTCTCTTTCTCCCAGCGTGGAGGAGGGGATAGAGCGCAGGGCGGGGCTTACGTCCCAAATGGCACCCTATTCCCTATAGGCCCTGGTTAAAGGTAGTGGACCAGGGTGTCATTTGGAACGCAGACCCAGGTTTTGGACTGAAGGTTCTGGTAAACACGTGTTGTCTTCAGATGACGTTAGTCCAACTCTCAGCATTATTCATGGAAACGGAATCTTCAGAAACACTTCTGGCACAATCGTTCCATTATGACGTCATTGTCACAATCATACAACAACAAGGATTCTAAACTGCAGACTTCTAACTTCCTCTTTGTCCTGATTGGTTGATTGGTGATTGGTGATTGGATTTCTATTATTGAAACATCCCAGAATGACTCTCTCCCACTGTTTCCCAGTTACCTCTATCTTGTAGTAATTATGAGTCATTAGCCATACGGAATTAGGTAAGGTATCTGATGACTCTAGTAGTGGTTACACACACACGCGCGCGCGCACGAACGACTGCACGCACCCCCGCTAACACACAAACACACAAACACCCACACCCACACAAGCACCCACACACGCAAACACACACACACACGAACACAAGCACACACACACAAACGCACCCACACACAATCGCACCCACACGCACACACATAAACACAACCACACACACACACATCTAGTATTGGTTTCAGTTGATAATGAGGCACAAACACGTAGTGAGCTAACACTCCCCTGAGGCTTAAATGGTGCGTAGTAGACAATGATGATGACTGAGTCCCAAATAGCACCCTGTAATCTACTGAGTGTACCTCTTCTGACCAGGGCCGATGAGCCTCTTTATAGAGAACAGGGTACAATGTGGGACGCAGACGATGGGAGGTTTTTACCATGATTACACCTGAGATAAAGACTTCAACACCATGTTAATGATCTGATTATAAATGTCACACATAGACACAGCTGCAATACAGCAGGTCTACAGACTACACACACTACAGGTGATGCTTTCTCTCTCTGTCTCTCTCTCTCTCTCTCTCTATGTCTGTCTCTTTCTGTCTCTCTCTCTCTCTGTCTGTTTGTCTGTCTCTTTCTGTCTCTCTTTCTCTCTGTCTGTCTGTCGTTCTCTCCCTCTCCCTCTCTCTCCTTCTGTCTGTCTGTCGGTCTCTCTCTCTCTCTTTCTCTCTGTCGTTGTCTCCCTCTCTCTCTGTCTGTTTCGCTGTCTCTCTCTCTCTCTTTCTCTCTGTCGTTCTCTCCCTCTCTCTCCCGCTCTCTCTCTCTGTCTGTCTTGTCTCTTGCTGTCTCTCTCTCTCTCTCTCTCTCTCTCTCTCTCTCTGTATCTTGCTGTCTCTCTCCCTCTCTCTCTCTCTGTCTCTCTCTCTCTCTCTCTCTCTCTGTATCTTGCTGTCTCTCTATCCCTATCTTGCTGTCTCTCTATCCCTCTCTCTGTATCTTGCTGTCTCTCTATCCCTCTCTCTCTCTGTATCTCTGTCTCTCTATCTTTCTCTCTCTCTCTGTCTTTCAATTCAATTCAATTCAAAGGGCTTTATTGGCATGGAAACATGTGTTAACATTACCAAAGCAAGTGAGGTAGATAATAAACAAAAGTTAAATAAACAAATACAAATGAATAGTAAACGTTACACATACAGATGTTCCAAAACAATAAAGACATTTCAAATGTCAAATTATATATTATATATATATATATATATATACAGTGTTCTAACGATGTAAAAATGGTTAAAGTACAAAAGGGAAAATAAATAAACATAAATATGGGTTGTATTTACAATGGTGTTGGTTCTTCACTGGTTGCCCTTTTCTTGTGGCAAAAGGTCACAAATCTTGCTGCTGTAATGACACACTGAGGTATTTCACCCAGTAGATGGATTTGTTTTGGAATTCTTTGTGGATCTGTGTAATCTGAGGGAAATATGTGTCTCTAATATAGTCATATATTTGGCAGGAGGTTAGGAAGTGCAGCTCAGTTTCCACCTCATTTTGTGGGCAGTGAGCACATAGCCTGTCTTCTCTTGAGAGCCATGTCTGCCTACGGCGGCCTTTCTCAATAGCAAGGCTATGCTCACCGAGTCTGTACATAGTCAAAGCTTTCCTTAAGTGTGGGTCAGTCACAGTGGTCAGGTATTCTGCCACTGTGTACTCTCTGTTTAGGGCCAAATAGCATTCTAGTTTGCTCTTTTGGTTTGGTTAGGTCTAATTGTGCTGCTGTCCTGGGGCTCTGTTCACAAACACAAACAGACCCCGCAGAGCCCCAGGACAGCAGCACAATTAGACCTAACCAAACCAAACAGAGCAAACTAGAATGCTATTTGGCCCTAAACAGAGAGTACACAGGACCAGCTTGCTTAGGGGACTCTTCTCCAGGTTCATCTCTCTGTAGGTGATGGCTTTGTTTTGGAAGGTTTGGGAATCGCTTCCTTTTAGGTGGTTGAAGAATTTAACGGCTCTTTTCTGGATTTTGATAATTAGTGGGTATCGGCCTAATTCTGCTCTGCATGCATTATTTGGTGTTTTACATTGTACATGGAGGATATTTTGCAGAATTCTGCATGCAGAGTCTCAATTTGGGGTTTGTCCCATTTTGTAAATTCTTGGTTGCTGAGTGGACCCCAGACCTCAAAACCATAAAGGGCAATGGGTTCTATAACTGTTTCCACCTCATGTTGTGGGCAGTGAGCACATAGCCTGTCGCGGCTTACAGGGCCATTGGGGAGGAACACAACAAAGTTACTAATTTAAATACGTATTTCTCTCTCTCTCTCTCTCTCTGTCTCTGTCTCTCTCTCTCTCTCCCTCTTCCTCAATCTGTCTCTCTCTCCAGACAACTTGTTATTTGGTGTCATTGCAGACTTATAGTGTCTACACTCCTCAGTTAGGATTCAAGGTACTGCATTGTCTTTGAAACACACACAGACACACACACACAGACACACACACACACACAGACACACACACACACATACACTTACAGACTTTGGCATCAAGTGTTGTACCTACACCAAACATGATGAATAGTTGATGAGCAGACGTCTGTCGTGGCTCACAGGGCCATTGGGGAGGAACACAACAAAGTTACTAATTTAAAGGAACTAAAATGAGATCCTCATTCTATCCCTGTTGATATCACACTGAGCCTCAGGGCTAAAACACAGAAGATACTAAGTTAACATAGAGGAGACGGTGTGGGGTGTGTGTGTGGGAGTGAGTGTGTGTGTCGGTGTGTGGAGTGTGTGTGTGTGTGAGGAGAATGCTTGTCATTTTGCTATCTTGTTTACCTGCAAGGCTTTGATACGTAGAACTTTTCATATTGACAGATTTTCCAATCTCTTCATTTTCCCTATCGCTGATACTGGTAGCTATTTTGATGACTTAATTATTGCCTGTCACACTGTGTGTGTGTGTGTGTGTGTGTGTGTGTGTGTGTGTGTGTGTGTGTATGTGTGTGTCTTTCACAGTTCTCACTACGGTGAATTATCCATTTTGTTTTTTTATTACCAAATGTTCTGTTACCGGGTAGAGGACACTTTCCTTCCAATTTATTTAACTCTTCTTCCATTGTCTCTTTCTGTTCCATATAATGAACAGAGAAGAATCAGTGTTGTTGTGACCGTGGCTGACATGATTTGATTAGACCACCCTACCCATTTTAATATGATGTTTCATCATATTTCATCATTCTGGTGTCAGTAGAAAAGCTTCAGAACAAAACCAAACTGATCTGGATTGTGAGATCCACAGGAGACGTTAACGCTTTGTAAATATATCAGACACCTTTTTGTCACCGTGACCTCACTATAGTCCTTCACAAATGTCAGAACGTTGGCTAAAGTTCCAATGTGACATCACACATGATGGAAAAAGATGTGTCACATGAAAACACAGGATTCCATTGTGACATCACACATGATGGAAAAAGATGTGTCACATGAAAACACAGGATTCCATTGTGACATCACACATGATGGAAAAAGATGTGTCACATGAAAACACAGGATTCCATTGTGACATCACACATGATGGAAAAAGATGTGTCACATGAAAACACAGGATTCCATTGTGACGTCACAAATCAAATCGAATCAAAGTGTATCGGCATCGTACAAAGTTTAGCAGATGTTATAGCAAGTGCTGAGAAATGCTTACGTTACTCGCTCCTAAAAATGCAGTAAAATGTCAAACATGTACACAAAGAGTCATTTAAAAAGAAATAAATAAGAAAATATAGAAATGTAACTAACAGTAATCCAAATGTATTTATATCAGGTGACTTGACACAAGATATACAAACAATAACATATATAGCAGTAGACAGGTGATCTGTCACACATCTACTACATAGAACATATGCATTGTGTATAAACAGGGGAACTAAACCCCATTGTACAGTCGTAGACATATGAGAATGAGCTGTGTGAAGAATACAGTCTTTAAATACACGAGCACCTAACAACATGGAGAGAATTACAGGAAGTCTGGAATATACATCTATATGTATGTGAATGGTGTGTATAGACAGTGTGGACAGTATGTGGAATGGACAGGTGTGTAAGACAGCAGGTATATCAGGTGAGCCTTGACTAGAATACACTATATATATAAATACAGTAGCAGTTATATCAGGTGAGCCTTGACTAGAATATACTATATATATAAATACAGTAGCAGTTAAATCAGGTGAGCCTTGACTAGAATATACTATATATATAAATACAGTAGCAGTTATATCAGGTGAGCCTTGACTAGAATACACTATATATATAAATACAGTAGCAGTTATATCAGGTGAGCCTTGACTAGAATACACTATATATATAAATACAGTAGCAGTTATATCAGGTGAGCCTTGACTAGAATATACTATATATATAAATACAGTAGCAGTTATATCAGGTGAGCCTTGACTAGAATATACTATATATATAAATACAGTAGCAGTTATATCAGGTGAGCCTTGACTAGAATATACTATATATATAAATACAGTAGCAGTTATATCAGGTGAGCCTTGACTAGAATACACTATATATATAAATACAGTAGCAGTTATATCAGGTGAGCCTTGACTAGAATACACTATATATATAAATACAGTAGCAGTTATATCAGGTGAGCCTTGACTAGAATATACTATATATATAAATACAGTAGCAGTTATATCAGGTGAGCCTTGACTAGAATACACTATATATATAAATACAGTAGCAGTTATATCAGGTGAGCCTTGACTAGAATACACTATATATATAAATACAGTAGCAGTTATATCAGGTGAGCCTTGTCTAGAATATACTATATATATAAATACAGTAGCAGTTATATCAGGTGAGCCTTGACTAGAATATACTATATATATAAATACAGTAGCAGTTATATCAGGTGAGCCTTGTCTAGAATATACTATATATATAAATACAGTAGCAGTTATATCAGGTGAGCCTTGTCTAGAATATACTATATATATAAATACAGTAGCAGTTATATCAGGTGAGCCTTGTCTAGAATATACTATATATATAAATACAGTAGCAGTTATATCAGGTGAGCCTTGACTAGAATACACTATATATATATAAATACACTATATATATAAACACAGTAGCAGTTATATCAGGTGAGCCTTGTCTAGAATATACTATATATATAAATACACTATATATATAAATACAGTAGCAGTTATATCAGGTGAGCCTTGACTAGAATATACTATATATATAAATACAGTAGCAGTTATATCAGGTGAGCCTTGTCTAGAATATACTATATATATAAATACAGTAGCAGTTATATCAGGTTGACTAGAGCCTTATATCAGGTTGACTAGAATATACTATATATATAAATACAATATATATATAAATACACTATATATATAAATACAGTAGCAGTCCAAAGTTTGGACACACCGACTCATTCAAGAGTTTTTCTGTATTTTTACTATTTTCTACATTGAAGAATAGTGAAGACATCAAAACTATGAAATAGCACATCTCTTTTTTACCTTTATTTAACCAGGCAAGTCAGTTAAGAACAAATTCTTATTTTCAATGATGGCCTAGGAACAGTGGGTTAACTGCCTTGTTCAGGGGCAGAACAACAGATATGTACCTTGTCAGCTCGGGGATTTGAACTTGCAACCTTCCGGATACTAGTTCAAGGCTCTAACCATTAGGCTACCTGCCTCCCCTCTCATCCTACTCCTCAATTCTCCCCTCCACCACTCTCCTCCTACTCCTCAACTCTCCCCTCCACCCCTCTCCTCCTACTCCTCAACTCTCCCCTCCACCCCTCTCCTCCTACTCCTCAACTCTCCCTCCACCCCTCTCCTCCTACTCCTCAACTCTCCCTCCACCACTCTCCTCCTACTCCTCAACTCTCCCCTCCACCCTCTCCTCCTCTCCTCAACTCTCCTCCACCACTCTCCTCCTACTCCTCAACTCTCCCCTCCACCCCTCTCCTCCTACTCCTCAACTCTCCCCTCCACCACTCTCCTCCTACTCCTCAACTCTCCCCTCCACCCCTCTCCTCCTACTCCTCAACTCTCCCCTCCACCACTCTCCTCCTGCTCCTCAACTCTCCCTCTCCACCTCTCCTCCTACTCCTCCTCTGTGCTCCTCCACCACTCTCCTCCACGCCTCTCCTCCACTCTCCCCCTCCACCTCTCCTCCTGCTCCTCCACTCTCTCCTCCACCCTCTCCTCCTACTCCTCCAACTCTCCCCACGCCTCCACCCTCTGCTCCTGCTCTCCTCCCATGCCTCTCCTCCACACTCTCCTCCACCCTCTCCTCCTATCTCCTCCACTCTCTCCTCCACCATCTCCTCCTCCTGCTCTCCTCCACCTCTCCTCCACCCTCTCCTCCATGCCTCCTCAACTCTCTCCTCCACCACTCTCCTCCTACGCCTCTCCTCCTCCCCTCCACCCTCTCCTCCGCCTCTCCTCCTGCTCTCCTCCACCCTCTCCTCCTGCCTCTCCTCCACGCCTCTCCTCCACCTCTCTCCACCTCTCCTCCTGCTCTCCTCCACGCCTCTCCTCCTGCTCTCCTCTTGCTCTCCTCCATGCCTCTCCTCCACGCCTCTCCTCCTGCTCTCCTCCTGCTCTCCTCCACGCCTCTCCTCCTGCTCTCCTCCTGCTCTCCTCCATGCCTCTCCTCCACGCCTCTCCTCCTGCTCTCTCTCCACGTCTCTCCTACTGCTCTCCTCCTGCTCCTCCTGCTCTCCTCCTGCTCTCCTCCACGCCTCTCCTCCTGCCTCCTCCACGCCTCTCCTCCACGCCTCTCCTCCACGCCTCTCCTCCTGCTCTCCTCCACGCCTCTCCTCCACACCCTCTCCTCCACCTCTCCTCCACGCCTCTCCTCCACGCCTCTCCTCCTGCTCTCCTCCACGCCTCTCCTCCCCTCCTCCACGCCTCTCCTCCACGCCTCTCCTCCTCCCTCTCCTCCACGCCTCTCCTCCACGCCTCTCCACGCTCTCCTCCTGCTCTCCTCCACACCTCTCCTCCTGCTCTCCTCCACGCCTCTCCTTCACGCCTCCTCCTCCTCTCCTCTCCTCCATGCCTCTCCTCCTCCCTCCACGCCTCTCCTCCTGCTCTCCTCCACGCCTCTCCTCCTGCGCTCCTCCACGCCTCTCCTCCACGCCTCTCCTCCTGCTCTCCTCCTGCTCTCCTCCACGCTCTCCTCCTGGTCTCCTCCACGCCTCTCCTCCTGCTCTCCTCCACGCCTCTCCTCCTGCGCTCCTCCGCCTCTCCACCTGCTCCTCCACGCCTCTCCTCCTGCTCTCCTCCACGCCTCTCCTCCACGCCTCTCCTCCACGCCTCTCCTCCACGCCTCTCCTCCTGCTCTCCTCCAAGCCTCTCTCCACGCCTCTCCTCCTGCTCTCCTCCACGCCTCTCCTCCACGCCTCTCCTCCTGCTCTCCTCCACGCCTCTCCTCCACGCCTCTCCTCCACGCATCTCCTCCACGCTCTCCTCCACGCCTCTCCTCCTGCTCTCCTCCACGCCTCTCCTTCACGCCTCTCCTCCACGCCTCTCCTCCACCTCTCCTCCACGCCTCTCCTCCACGCATCTCCTCCTGCCTCTCCTCCACGCCTCTCCTCCTGCTCTCCTCCACGCCTCTCCTCCACGCCTCTCCTCCTGCTCTCCTCCTGCCTCTCCTCCTGCTCTCCTCCACGCCTCTCCTCCACGCCTCTCCTCCACGCCTCTCCTCCACGCCTCTCCTCCACGCCTCTCCTCCTGCTCTCCTCCACGCCTCTCCTCCTGCCTCTCCTCCACACCTCTCCTCCAAGCCTCTCCTCCTGCTCTCCTCCACGCCTCTCCTCCTGCTCTCCTCCTGCTCTCTCCACGCCTCTCCTCCTGCTCTCCTCCACGCCTCTCCTCCACGCCTCTCCTCCACGCCTCTCCTCCTCCACGCCTCTCTCCTGCTCTCCTCCACACCTCTCCTCCACGCCTCTCCTCCACACCTCTCCTCCAAGCCTCTCCTCCTGCCTCTCCTCCTGCCTCTCCTCCTGCTCTCCTCCTGCTCTCTCCACGCCTCTCCTCCACGCCTCTCCTACTGCTCTCCTCCTGCCTCCTCCTGCTCTCCTCCTGCTCTCCTCCACGCTCTCCTCCTGCTCTCCTCCTGCGCCTCCACGCCTCCTCCACGCCTCTCCTCCACGCCTCTCCTCCACGCCTCTCCTCCTGCTCTCCTCCACGCCTCTCCTCCTGCCCTCCTCCACGCCTCTCCTCCTGCCTCTCCACGCCTCTCCTCCAAGCCTCTCCTCCACGCTCCTCCTGCTCTCCTCCTGCTCTCCTCCACGCCTCTCCTCCACGCTCTCCTCCTCCTCCTCCTGCTCTCCTCCTGCTCTCCTCCACCTCTCCTCCTCCTCCATGCCTCTCCTCCTACTCCACGCTCTCCTACTGCTCTCCTCCTGCTCTCCTCCTGCTCTCCTCCTGCTCTCCTCCTGCTCTCCTCCACACCTCCTCCTCCTCCTCTCCTCCACGCCTCCTCCTGCTCTCCTCCACGCCTCTCCTCCACACCTCTCCTCCTGCCTCTCCTCCTGCCTCTCCTCCTGCGCTCTCCTCCTCCACGCCTCTCCTCCTGCCTCTCCTCCATGCCTCTCCTCCACGCCTCTCCTCCTGCTCTCCTCCACGCCTCTCCTCCGCCTCTCCTCCATGCCTCTCCTCCTGCCTCTCCTCCTGCTCTCCTCCTCTCCTCCTGCTCTCCTCCATGCCTCTCCTCCTCTCCTCCACGCCTCTCCTCCTCTCCTCCACGCCTCTCCTCCTGCGCTCCTCCACGCCTCTCCTCCACACCTCTCCTCCTGCTCTCCTCCTGCTCTCCTCCACGCTCTCCTCCTGGTCTCCTCCACGCCTCTCCTCCTGCTCTCCTCCACGCCTCTCCTCCTCGCTCCTCCACGCCTCTCCTGCACTCCTCCACGCCTCTCCTCCTGCGCTCCTCCACGCCTCTCCTCCACGCCTCTCCTCCACGCCTCTCCTCTCCTCCTGCTCTCCTCCACGCCTCTCCTCCACACCTCTCCTCCATGCCTCTCCTCCACGCCTCTCCTCCGCCTCCTCCTGCTCTCCTCCACGCCTCCTCCACCCTCTCCTCCAAGCATCTCCTCCACGCCTCTCCTCCACGCCTCTCCTCCTGCTCTCCTCCACGCCTCTCCTCCTGCTCTCCTCCACGCTCTCCTCCTGCTCTCCTCCTGCTCTCCTCCACGCCTCTCCTCCACGCCTCTCCTCCTGCTCTCCTCCACGCCTCTCCTCCACGCCTCTCCTCCTGCCTCTCCTCCTGCTCTCCTCCACGCCTCTCCTCCACGCCTCTCCTCCACGCCTCTCCTCCGCCTCTCCTCCTCCACGCCTCTCCTCCTGCTCTCCTCCACACCTCTCCTCCTGCTCTCCTCCACGCCTCTCCTCCTGCGCTCCTCCCACGCCTCTCCTCCACACCTCTCCTCCTGCTCTCCTCCTGCTCTCCTCCACGGCTCTCCTCCTGGTCTCCTCCACCCTCCTCCTGCGCTCCTCCACGCCTCTCCTCCTGCGCTCCTCCACGCCTCCCACCTCTCCCTCCACGCCTCTCCTCCTGCTCTCCTCCACGCCTCTCCTCCACGCCTCTCCTCCTGCCTCTCCACGCTCTCCTCCTGCTCTCCTCCACGCCTCTCCTCCTCTCTCCATGCCTCTCTCCTCCTACGCCTCCTCCTGCTCTCCTCCACGCCTCTCCTCCACACCTCTCCTCCACGCATCTCCTCCACGCCTCTCCTCCTGCCTCTCCTCCTGCCTCTCCTCCTGCCTCTCCTCCTGCTCTCCTCCACGCTCTCCTCCTGCCTCCTCCTGCTCCTCCGCCTCTCCTCCATGCCTCTCCTCCTGCTCTCCTCCACGCCTCTCCTCCACGCCTCTCCTCCACGCATCTCCTCCACGCCTCTCCTCCTGCTCTCCTCCACGCCTCTCCTCCTGCTCTCCTCCACGCCTCTCCTCCTGCTCTCCTCCACGCCTCTCCTCCTGCTCTCCTCCACACCTCTCCTCCACGCCTCTCCTCCACACCTCTCCTCCACACCTCCTCCAAGCCTCTCTCCTGCTCTCCTCCAAGCCTCTCCTCCTGCTCTCCTCCACGCCTCTCCTCCTGCTCTCCTCCACGCCTCTCCTCCACGCTCTCCTCCACGCCTCTCCTCCTGCTCTCCTCCACGCCTCTCCTCCACGCCTCTCCTCCACGCCTCTCCTCCACACCTCTCCTCCTGCTCTCCTCCACGCCTCTCCTCCTGCGCTCTCCACGCTCTCCTCCACGCCTCTCCTCCCGCCTCTCCTCCACGCCTCTCCTCCACACCTCTCCTCCACACCTCTCCTCCACGCCTCTCCTCCTGCTCTCCTCCACGCCTCTCCTCCCTGCTCTCCTCCATGCCTCTCCTCCTGCTCTCCTCCACGCCTCTCCTCCACGCCTCTCCTCCTGCTCTCCTCCACGCCTCTCCTCCACGCTCTCCTCCTGCTCTCCTCCTGCTCTCCTCCATGCCTCTCCTCCTGCTCTCCTCCACACCTCCTCCTCCTGCTCTCCTCCACGCCTCTCCTCCTGCTCTCCTCCACGCCTCTCCTCCACGCCTCTCCTCCTGCTCTCCTCCTGCTCTCCTCCTGCTCTCCCTGCTCTCCTCCACGCTCTCCTCCTGCTCTCCTCCACGCCTCTCCTCCACGCCTCTCCTCCACGCCTCTCCTCCACGCCTCTCCTCCTGCTCTCCTCCACGCTCTCCTCCACACCTCTCCTCCACCCTCTCCTCCACGCCTCTCCTCCACGCCTCTCCTCCATGCCTCTCCTCCTGCTCTCCTCCATGCCTCTCTCCTCCTCCACGCTCTCCTCCACGCCTCTCCTCCTGCGCTCCTCCACGCCTCTCCTCCACACCTCTCTCCTGCTCTCCTCCTGCTCTCCTCCATGCCTCTCCTCCTGCTCTCCTCCACACGCCTCTCCTCCACGCCTCTCCTCCTCTCCTCCTCTCTCCTCCTGCTCTCCTCCACGCCTCTCATCCTGCTCTCCTCCACGCCTCTCCTGCCTCTCCTCCACGCCTCTCCTCCTGCCTCCTCCGCCTCTCCTCCACACCTCTCCTCCTGCTCTCCTCCTGCTCTCCTCCACGCTCTCCTCCTGCCTCCTCCACGCCTCTCCTCCTGCGCTCCTCCACGCCTCTCTCCTGCCTCCTCCACGCCTCTCTCCTGCTCTCCTCCACGCCTCTCCTCCTCCTCCTCCACGCCTCTCCTCCACGCCTCTCCTCCACGCCTCTCTCCACCTCTCCTCCTGCTCTCCTCCACGCTCTCCTCCACGCCTCTCCTCCATGCCTCTCCTCCACGCCTCTCCCACGCCTCTCCTCCTGCTCTCCTCCACGCCTCTCCTCCACCCTCTCCTCCACGCTCTCCTCCACGCCTCTCCTCCACGCCTCTCCTCCTCTCTCCTCCACGCCTCTCCTCCTGCCTCCTCCACGCCTCTCCTCCATGCCTCCTCCTGCTCTCCTCCACGCCTCTCCTCCACACCTCTCCTCCACGCCTCTCCTCCTGCTCTCCTCCTGCTCTCCTCCACGCCTCTCCTCCACGCCTCTCCTCCTGCCTCTCCTCCTGCCTCTCCTCCTGCTCTCCTCCACACCTCTCCTCTGCTCTCCTCCACGCCTCTCCTCCTGCGCTCCTCCACGCCTCCCTCCACACCTCTCTCCTCTCTCCTCCTGCTCTCCTCCACGCTCTCCTCCTGGTCTCCTCCACGCCTCTCCTCCTGCGCTCCTCCACGCCTCTCCTCCTGCCTCCTCCACGCCTCTCCACCTGCACTCCTCCACGCGTCTCCTCCTGCTCTCCTCCTGCCTCTCCTCCACGCCTCTCCTCCACGCCTCTCTCCACGCTCTCCTCCTGCTCTCCTCCCGCCTCTCCTCCTGCTCTCCTCCATGCCTCTCCTCCTCCTCTCCTCCACGCTCCTCCTCCTCTCCTCCACGCCTCTCCTCCACGCCTCTCCTCCTGCTCTCCTCCACGCCTCTCCTCCACGCCTCCTCCTGCTCTCCTCCACGCCTCTCCTCCTGCTCTCCTCCACGCCTCTCCTCCTGCTCTCCTCCTGCTCTCCTCCACGCCTCTCCTCCATGCCTCTCCTCCTGCTCTCCTCCGCCTCTCCTCCACGCCTCTCCTCCTGCTCTCCTCCACGCCTCTCCTCCTGCTCTCCTCCACGCCTCTCCTCCTGCCTCTCCTCCACGCCTTTCCTCCACGCCTCTCCTCCACGCCTCTCCTCCTGCTCTCCTCCACGCCTCTCCTCCACGCCTCTCCTCCTCTCCTCCACACCTCTCCTCCACGCCTCTCCTCCTGCTCTCCTCCACGCCTCTCCTCCTCCTGCTCTCCTCCACGCCTCTCCTCCACGCCTCTCCTCCACGCTCTCCTCCACGCCTCTCCTCCACGCCTCTCCTCCCGCCTCTCCTCCTGCTCTCCTCCACGCCTCTCCTCCACGCCTCTCCTCCACGCCTCTCCTCCACGCTCTCCTCCTGCTCTCCTCCACACTCTCCTCCTCTCCTCCTGCTCTCCTCCACGCCTCTCCTCCACGCCTCTCCTCCTGCCTCTCCTCCTGCTCTCCTCCTGCTCTCCTCCACACCTCTCCTCCACGCCTCTCCTCCACACCTCTCCTCCACGCCTCTCCTCCACGCCTCTCCTCCACGCCTCTCCTCCTGCTCTCCTCCATGCCTCTCTCCTGCTCTCCTCCGCCCTCTCCTCCACGCCTCTCCTCCTGCCTCTCCTCCACGCCTCTCCTCCACACCTCTCCTCCTGCTCTCCTCCTGCTCTCCTCCATGCCTCTCCTCCTGCTCTCCTCCACGCCTCTCCTCCACCTCTCCTCCAAGCCTCTCCTCCTGCTCTCCTCCACGCCTCTCCTCCACGCCTCTCCTCCTGCTCTCCTCCTGCTCTCCTCCTGCCTCTCCTCCTGCTCTCCTCCACATCTCTCCTCCTGCGCTCCTCCACGCCTCTCCTCCACGCCTCTCCTCCACGCCTCTCCTCCACACCTCTCCTCCTGCTCTCCTCCACGCCTCTCCTCCTGCTCTCCTCCACGCCTCTCCTCCTGCCTCTCCTCCACGCCTCTCCTCCACGCCTCTTCCTGCTCTCCTCCATGCCTCTCTTTGTGCTCTCCTCCACGCCTTCACGCCTCTCCTCCACGCCTCTCCTCCTGCGCTCCTCCACGCCTCTCCTCCACACCTCTCCTCCTGCTCTCCTCCTGCTCTCCTCCATGCCTCTCCTCCTGCTCTCCTCCACGCCTCTCCTCCACTGCTATCCTCCACTCCCTCCTGCTCTCCTCCTGCTCTCCTCCACGCCTCTCCTCCTGCTCTCCTCCACGCCTCTCCTCTGCTCTCCTCCACGCTCTCCTCCTGCGCTCCTCCACGCCTCTCCTCCACGCCTCCTCCTCCTCCTGCTCTCCTCCACGCCTCTCCTCCTGCTCTCCTCCTGCCTCTCCTCCTGCTCTCCTCCACGCCTCTCCTCCTGCTCTCCTCCACTCCTCTCCTCTTGCGCTCCTCCACGCCTCTCCTCCACGCCTCTCCTCCACGCCTCTCCTCCACGCCTCTCCTCCTGGTCTCTTCTCCCTTCACCTCTCCTATCTTATTTCTTTGTTTGATTTGGTTTAGACAGAATAATGACAGAACCTTATTCCTCTCAGATTTAAATATTTGTCATCACACGGCGGCTCCCCAGAGCCTTGCCAGCCTGCTCCCTTCCTTCATCTGACAATGTGATCCTCAGACAGATTGTATATGTGTGTGTGTGTCATGTGTGTGTGTAGGTACAACATTTAAGATTAAACAAATGCGAGCTCTCAGACCCCAGTAGCTGCGTTATGTGACTCACCTACCCAAACACGGATCCTTCCATTACCCAACACAGTCCCCTAATACTGAAATACCTATCCAAACACTGATCCTTCCATTACCCAACACAGTCCCCTAACACTGAAATACCTATCCAAACACACATCCTTCCATTACCCAACACAGTCCCCTAATACTGAAATACCTATCCAAACACTGATCCTTCCATTACCCAACACAGTCCCCTAATACTGAAATACCTATCCAAACACTGATCCTTCCATTACCCAACACAGTCCCCTAATACTGAAATACCTACCCAAACACTGATCCTTCCATTACCCAACACAGTCCCCTAATACTGAAATGGAACCTGTTCCCTCCATAGTGCACTACATTTGACCAGGGCCCATAGAGGAATAGGGTGTTATTTGACCAGGGCCCATAGCTGTATAGGGTGGTATTTGACCAGGGCCCATAGAGGAATAGGGTGGTATTTGACCAGGGCCCATAGAGGAATAGGGTGGTATTTGACCATGGCCCATAGAGGAATAGGGTGGTATTTGACCATGGCCCATAGAGGAATAGGGTGTTATTTGACCATGGCCCATAGAGGAATAGGGTGGTAGAATAATTTGACCAGGGCCCATAGAGGAATAGGGTGGTATTTGACCAGGGCCCATAGAGGAATAGGGTGGTATTTGACCAGGGCCCATAGAGGAATAGGGTGGTATTTGACCATGGCCCATAGAGGAATAGGGTGTTATTTGACCATGGCCCATAGAGGAATAGGGTGTTATTTGACCATGGCCCATAGAGGAATAGGGTGGTATTTGACCAGGGCCCAGTTCCTCTGGCCAGTGTCTGTGTTATTTTCCCCATCTGAATCTTTTCTTGTTATTGGCCAGTCTGAGATATGTCTTTTTCTTTGCAACTCTGCCTAGAAGACCAGCATCCAGGAGTCACCTCTTCACTGTTGACGTTGAGACTGGTGTTTTGCAGAAACTGTTTAATGAAGCTGCCAGTTGAGGACTTGTGAGGCGTCTGTTTCTAAAACTAGACACTCCAATGTACTTGTCCTCTTGTTCAGTTGTGCACCGGGGTTAGAGCCAGTTGTCTCTGTTCTGTGAAGGGAGAAGTACACAGGGTTGTACGAGATCTTCACTTTCTTGGCAATTTCTCACATGGAATAGCCTTCATTTCTCAGAACTTACTGACGAGTTTCAGAAGAAAGGTCTTTGTTTCTGGACATTTTGAGCCTGTAATCGAACCCACAAATGCTGATGCTCCAGATACTCAACTAGTCTAAAGAAGGACAGTTTTATTGCTTCTTTAAATCAGGACATCAGTTTTCAGCTGTGCTAACATAATTGCAAAAAGGGTTTTCTAATGATCAATTAGCCTTTTAAAATGATGAACATGGATTAGCTAACACAACGTGCCATTGGAACACAGGAGTGATGGTTGCTGATAATGGGCCTCTGTACGCCTATGTAGATATTCCATTCAAAATCAGCAGTTTCCAGCTACAATAGTCATTGTAACATTAACGATGTCTACACTGTATTTCTGATCAATTGGATGTTATTTTAATACACAAAAAAACACGTGACCCAAACTGTTGAACGGTGGTGTACCTCTAAAAATAAATCTGGGAATCTGTTCGACAGTCATAACATTCTTCACCTAGTTTTATTGAATTCAATTATAACGTACTTTCCTCGGGTCCATCGCTCATCTCTCTGCTGTTTTATCAAAACAAATTGAGGCGGCCATGTTTTCTGAAAAACGATTCCCAGATACGCAGGCACACACACACACACACACACACACACACACACACACACACACACACACACACACACACACACACACACACACACACACACACACACACACACAGGGTCTTCTAATAGATAGAAGATGATAATATCACACTACCTTGATGTTTAGGCCTCTGGTGGAATAGCATTGCTTGAGGGCAGAAGTAACACACACACACACACACACACACACACACACACACACACAGGGAGAAGAAGAGAGACGTGAGGAGGTGAAGACATCCAAAACAAACTTATACCTGAACTAACTACAGCAATGTAGAAAGAGCCTGACTGTGGCATTTCCCTCTCCATTTCTCTCCTTTCTTTCTTCCTTCCTTTCTTTCTTTCTTTCTTCCTTTCTTTCTTTCTTTCTTTCTTTCTTCCTTTCTTTCTTTCTTTCTTTCTTTCTTTCTTTCTTTCTTTCTTTCTTTCTTTCTTTCCCATCTGATTGTAATTGTCTTGACACTGAAGGAATCAATAGCGCTGTCTAAAGTTATTAGGATATTCCCAAAACCTTGTGTTTTGTTGTGATGTATGGCGTTGTTTGTGTCTTGAGGGTTATCGAGATTGGTTTACCACTGAGCTATCGTTTTCAGGATTAGTGTACTTAGTTACATTTCCCCTCATTGACTGATTTATATCCAGCTACTCTTGAAAAGGTTATATTTATTTATTTTCACCTAATGTGTCAGAATTTTCTCCCCTCTTTCCTCCAAACCCTCCCTCAACCTTTCCCACCCCCAACCCTGACTCTCCCCTCTTTCCTCTAAACCCTCCCTCAACCTTTCCCCCAACCCTGACTCTCCCCTCTTTCCTCCAAACCCTCCCTCAACCTTTTCCCCCAACCCTGACTCTCCCCTCTTTCCTCCAAACCCTCCCTCAACCTTTTCCCCCCCAACCCTGACTCTCCCTTCTTTCCTCGAAACCCTCCCTCAACCTCCTCCCCCAACCCTGACTCTCCCCTCTTTCCTCCAAAACCTCCCTCAACCTCCTCCCCCAACCCTGACTCTCCCCTCTTTCCTCCAAACCCTCCCTCAACCTTTTCCCCCAACCCTGACTCTCCCCTCTTTCCTCCAAACCCTCCCTCAACCTCCTCCCCCAACCCTGACTCTCCCTCTTTCCTCCAAACCCTCCCTCAACCTCCTCCCCCCAACCCTGACTCTCCCCTCTTCCCCCAAACGTCCCTCACTCAGCCCCGCTTTTCCATTTCTCCATCCCTCTCTCCTCCTCCCCAATCTATTTCTCTACCCTGATCCTGCTCTCTCTCCTCTCTAAGTGCTCCCTCTCTCTGCTTCTACTC
>NW_024609205.1:0-17500 GCF_018296145.1 Oncorhynchus tshawytscha | reverse complement strand
TGTCAGAGAGATATAGGGGAGGTTAGAGAGGAGGATAGAGAGATGGAGAGGACGTTAGACAGATATAGGGGAGGTTAGAGAGGAGGACAGAGAGATAGAGAGAAGGTTAGAGAGATAGAGAAGAGGTTATAGAGGAGAATAGAGAGGAGGATAGAGAGATAGAGAGGTTAGAGAGGAGGATAGAGCAATAGCGAGATAGAGAGGAGGTTAGAGAAATAGAGGGGAGGTTATAGAGGAGGATAGAGAGATAGAGAGGAGTTTAAAGAGGAGGTTATAGAGGAGGATAGAGAGATAGAGAGGAGGTCATATAGGAGGATAGAGAGATAGAGAGGAGGTTATAGAGGAGGATAGAGAGATAGAGAGGATGTTAGAGAGGAGGTCATACAGGAGGATAGAGAGATAGAGAGGAGGTTATAGAGGAGGATAGAGAGGAGGTTAGAGAGGAGGTCATATAGGAGGATAGAGAGATAGAGAGGAGGTTAGAGAGGAGGTCATATAGGATGATAGAGAGATAGAGAGGAAGTTATAGAGAAGGATAGAGAGATAGAGAGGAGGTTATAGAGGAGGTTATAGAGGAGGATAGAGAGATAGAGAGGAGGTTAGAGAGGAGGTCACATTGGAGGGAGTTTATAGAGGAGGATAGAGAGATAGAGAGGATGTTACAGAGGAGGATATAGAGGAGGATAGAGAGATAGAGAGGAGGTTAGAGAGGAGGTCATATAGGAGGATAGAGAGATCGAGAGGAGGTTATAGAGGAGGATAGAGAGGAGGTTAGAGAGGAGGTCATATAGGAGGATAGAGAGATAGAGAGGAGGTTAGAGAGAAGGTCATATAGGATGAGGATGATAGAGAGATAGAGAGGAAGTTATAGAGAAGGATAGAGAGATAGAGAGGAAGTTATAGAGAAGGATAGAGAGATAGAGAGGAGGTTATAGAGGAGGATAGAGAGATAGAGAGGAGCTTATAGAGTAGAATAGAGAGGAGGATAGAGAGATAGAGAGGAGGTCATATAAGATGATAGAGAGATAGAGAGGAGGTTATAGAGGAGGTTAAAGATATAGAGAGGAGGTTAGAGAGGATGTTAGAGAGGAGGTTAGAGATATAGAGAGGAGGTTAGAGAGGATTTTAGAGAGGAGGATAGAGATATAGAGAGGAGGTTAGAGAGGATGTTAGAGAGGAGACTAGAGATATAGAGAGGAGGTTAGAGAGGATGTTAGAGAGGAGGTTAGAGATATAGAGAGGAGGTTAGAGAGGATAATAGAGAGGAGGTTAAATAGGAGGTTATAGAGGAGGATAGAGAGGAGGTTATAGAGGATGTTAGAGAGGAGGTTAGAGAGGATGTTAGAGAGGAGGTTAGAGAGGATGTTAGAGAGGAGGATAGAGATATAGAGAGGAGGTTACAGAGGATGTTAGAGAGGAGGTTTGAGATATAGAGAGGAGGTTAGAGAGGATGTTAGAGATGAGGTTAGAGAGGATGTTAGAGAGGAGGTTATAGAGGAGGATAGAGAGGAGGTTAGAGAGGAGGTCATATAGGAGGATAGAGAGATAGAGAGGAGGTTATAGAGGAGGATAGAGAGATAGAGAGGAGGTTAGAGAGGAGGTCATATAGGAGGATAGAGAGATAGAGAGGAGGTTAGAGAGGAGGTTATAGAGGAGGATAGAGAGATAGAGAGGAGGTTCGAGAAATAGAGAGGAGGTTATAGAGGAGGATAGAGAGATAGAGAGGAGGTTATAGAGTAGGTTATACAGGAGGATAGAGAGATAGAGAGGAGGTTAGAGAGGAGGTCATATAGGAGGATAGAGAGATAGAGAGGAGGTTATAGAGGAGTATAGAGAGATATAGGGGAGGTTATAGAGGAGGATAGAGAGATAGAGATGAGGTTATAGAGGAGGATAGAGAGGAGGTTATAGAGGAGAATAGAGAGGAGGATAGGGAGATAGAGAGGAGGTCATATAGGATGATATAGAGATAGAGAGGAGGTTATAGAGGAGGTTAGAGATATAGAGAGGAGGTTAGAGAGGATTTTAGAGAGGAGGATAGAGATATAGAGAGGAGGTTAGAGAGGATGTTAGAGAGGAGTTTAGAGATGTAGAGAGGAGGTTAGAGAGGATAATAGAGAGGAGATTAAATAGGAGGTTATAGAGGAGGATAGAGAGGAGGTTATATAGGATGTTAGAGAGCAAGATAGAGATATAGAGAGGAGGTTAGAGAGGATAATAGAGAGGAGGTTAATGAGGAGATTATAGAGGAGGATAGAGAGGAGGTTATAGAGGAGGTTAGAGAGGAGGTTAGAGAGGAGGTTATAGAGGAGGATAGAGAAGAGGTTATAGAGGAGGATAGAGAGGAGGTTATAGAGGAGGATAGAGAGGAGGTTGGAGAGGAGGATAGAGAGATGGAGAGGACGTTAGAGAGATATAGGGGAGGTTAGAGAGGAGGATAGAGAGATAGAGAAAAGGTTAGAGAGATAGAGATGAGGTTATAGAGGAGGATAGAGCGGAGGATAGAGAGATAGAGAGGAGGTTAGAGAGGAGGTCATATAGGAGGATAGAGAGATAGAGAGGAGGTTATAGAGGAGGATAGAGAGATAGAGAGGAGGTTATAGAGGAGGATAGAGAGGAGGATAGAGAGATAGAGAGGAGGTCATATAGGAGGATAGAGAGATAGAGAGGAGGTTATAGAGGAGGATAGAGAGATAGAGAGGAGGTTAGAGAGGAGGTCATATAGGAGGATAGAGAGATAGAGAGGAGGTTAGAGAGGAGGTCATATAGGAGGTCATATAGGAGGATAGAGAGATAGAGAGGAGATTAGAGAGGAGGTTATAGAGGAGGATAGAGAGATAGAGAGGAGGTTAGAGAGGAGGTCATATTGGAGGATAGAGAGATAGAGAGGAGGTTAGAGAGGAGGTTATACATGAGGATAGAGAGATAGAGAGGAGGTTAGAGAGGAGGTCATATAGGAGGATAGAGAGATAGAGAGGAGGTTATAGGGGAGTATAGAGAGATAGAGAGGAGGTTATAGAGGAGGTTAGAGAGATAGAGAGGAGGTTAGAGAGGAGGTTATAGACAAGGATAGAGAGATAGAGAGGAGGTTAGAGAGGAGGTCATATAGGAGGATAGAGAGATAGAGAGGAGGTTAGAGAGGAGGTCATATAGGAGGATAGAGAGATAGAGAGGAGGTTAGAGAGGAGGTTATAGAGGAGGATAGAGAGATAGAGAGGAGGTTAGAGAGGATAATAGAGAGGGGGTTAAATAGGAGGTTATCGAGGAGGATAGAGAGGAGGTTATAGAGGAGGAAAGAGAGGAGGTTATAGAGGAGGATAGAGAGGAGGTTGGCGAGGAAGTTATAGAGGAGGATAGAGAGGAGATAATAGAGGAGGATAGAGAGGAGGTTATAGAGGAGGATATAGAGGAGGTTAGAGAGGAGAATATAGAGGAGGATAGAAAGGAGGATAGAGAGATAGAGAGGTTAGAGAGGAGGATAGAGCAATAGAGAGGTTAGAGAGGAGGATAGAGAAATAGAGAGGAGGTTATAGAGGAGGATAGAGAGATAGAGAGGAGGATAGAGAGGAGGATAGAGAGGAGGTCATATAGGAGGATAGAGAGATAGAGAGGAGGTTATAGAGGAATAAAATCAAATCAAATCAAATCAAATTTTATTTGTCACATACACATGGTTAGCAGATGTTAATGCGAGTGTTGCGAAATGCTTGTGCTTCTAGTTCCGACAATGCAGTAATAACCAACAAGTAATCTAACTAACAATTCCAAAACTACTGTCTTATACACAGTGTAAGGGGATAAAGAATATGTACATAAGGATATATGAATGAGTGATGGTACAGAGCAGCATAGGCAAGATACAGTAGCTGATATCGAGTACAGTATATACATATGAGATGAGTATGTAAACAAAGTGGCATAGTTAAAGTGGCTAGTGATACATGTATTACATAAGGATGCAGTCGATGATATAGAGTACAGTATATACGTATGCATATGAGATGAATAATGTAGGGTAAGTAACATTATATAAGGTACCATTGTTTATATATTTACATCATTTCCCATCAATTCCCATTATTAAAGTGGCTGGAGTTGAGTCAGTGTCATTGTCAGTGTGTTGGCAGCAGCCACTCAATGTTAGTGGTGGCTGTTTAACAGTCTGATGGCCTTGAGATAGAAGCTGTTTTTCAGTCTCTCGGTCCCAGCTTTGATGCACCTGTACTGACATCGCCTTCTGGATGATAGCGGGGTGAACAGGCAGTGGCTCGGGTGGTTGATGTCCTTGATGATCTTTATGGCCTTCCTGTGACATCGGGTGGTGTAGGTGTCCTGGAGGGCAGGTAGTTTGCCCCCGGTGATGCGTTGTGCAGACCTCACTACCCTCTGGAGAGCCTTACGGTTGAGGGCGGAGCAGTTGCCGTACCAGGCGGTGATACATCCCGCCAGGATGCTCTCGATTGTGCATCTGTAGAAGTTTGTGAGTGCTTTTGGTGACAAGCCAAATTTCTTCAGCCTCCTGAGGTTGAAGAGGCGCTGCTGCGCCTTCTTCACGATGCTGTCTGTGTGAGTGGACCAATTCAGTTTGTCTGTGATGTGTATGCCGAGGAATTTAAAACTTGCTACCCTCTCCACTACTGTTCCATCTATGTGGATAGGGGGTGTTCCCTCTGCTGTTTCCTGAAGTCCACAATCATCTCCTTAGTTTTGTTGATGTTGAGTGTGAGGTTATTTTCCTGACACCACACTCCGAGGGCCCTCACCTCCTCCCTGTAGGCCGTCTCGTCGTTGTTGGTAATCAAGCCTACCACTGTTGTGTCGTCCGCAAACTTGATGATTGAGTTGGAGGCGTGCGTGGCCACGCAGTCGTGGGTGAACAGGGAGTACAGGGGAGGGCTCAGAACGCACCCTTGTGGGGCCCCAGTGTTGAGGATCAGCGGGGAGGAGATGTTGTTGCCTACCCTCACCACCTGGGGGCGGCCCGTCAGGAAGTCCAGTACCCAGTTGCACAGGGCGGGGTCGAGACCCAGGGTCTCGAGCTTGATGATGAGCTTGGAGGGTACTATGGTGTTGAATGCCGAGCTGTAGTCGATGAACAGCATTCTCACATAGGTATTCCTCTTGTCCAGATGGGTTAGGGCAGTGTGCAGTGTGGTTGAGATTGCATCGTCTGTGGACCTATTTGGGCAGTAAGCAAATTGGAGTGGGTCTAGGGTGTCAGGTAGGGTGGAGGTGATATGGTCCTTGACTAGTCTCTCAAAGCACTTCATGATGACGGATGTGAGTGCTACGGGGCGGTAGTCGTT
This sequence comes from Oncorhynchus tshawytscha, assembly GCF_018296145.1. NCBI lineage: Eukaryota > Metazoa > Chordata > Actinopteri > Salmoniformes > Salmonidae > Oncorhynchus > Oncorhynchus tshawytscha. The sequence continues at coordinate 12,194 of NW_024609205.1, read as the reverse complement.
TAGCTCAGTTACCTTAGCTTTCTTGGGAACAGGAACAATGGTGGCCCTCTTGAAGCATGTGGGAACAGCAGACTGGTATAGGGATTGATTGAATATGTCCGTAAACACACCGGCCAGCTGGTTTGCGCATGCTCTGAGGGCGCGGCTGGGGATGCCGTCTGGGCCTGCAGCCTTGCGAGGGTTAACACGTTTAAATGTCTTACTCACCTCGGCTGCAGTGAAGGAGAGACCGCATGTTTTCATTGCAGGCCGTGTCAGTGGCACTGTATTGTCCTCAAAGCGGGCAAAAAGTTATTTAGTCTGCCTGGGAGCAAGACATCCTGGTCCGTGACTGGGCTGGATTTCTTCCTGTAGTCCGTGATTGACTGTAGACCCTGCCACATGCCTCTTGTGTCTGAGCCGTTGAATTGAGATTCTACTTTGTCTCTGTACTGACGCTTAGCTTGTTTGATAGCCTTGCGGAGGGAATAGCTGCACTGTTTGTATTCAGTCATGTTACCAGACACCTTGCCCTGATTAAAAGCAGTGGTTCGCGCTTTCAGTTTCACACAAATGCTGCCATCAATCCACGGTTTCTGGTTAGGGAATGTTTTAATCGTTGCTATGGGAACGACATCTTCAACGCACGTTCTAATGAACTCGCACACCGAATCAGCGTATTCGTCAATGTTGTTATCTGACGCAATACGAAACATCTCCCAGTCCACGTGATGGAAGCAGTCTTGGATTGTGGAGTCAGCTTGGTCAGACCAGCGTTGGACAGACCTCAGCGTGGGAGCCTCTTGTTTTAGTTTCTGTCTGTAGGCAGGGATCAACAAAATGGAGTCGTGGTCAGCTTTTCCGAAAGGGGGGCGGGGCAGGGCCTTATATGCGTCGCGGAAGTTAGAGTAACAATGATCCAAGGTCTTTCCACCCCTGGTTGCGCAATCGATATGCTGATAAAATTTAGGGAGGCTTGTTTTCAGATTAGCCTTGTTAAAATCCCCAGCTACAATGAATGCAGCCTCCGGATAAATCGTTTCCAGTTTGCAGAGAGTTAAATAAAGTTCGTTCAGAGCCATCGATGTGTCTGCTTGGGGGGATATATACGGCTGTGATTATAATCGAAGACAATTCTCTTGGTAGATAATGCGGTCTACATTTGATTGTGAGGAATTCTAAATCAGGTGAACAGAAGGATTTGAGTTCCTGTATGTTTCTTTCATCACACCATGTCACATTAGTCATAAGGCATACGCCCCCGCCCCTCTTCTTACCAGAAAGATGTTTGTTTCTGTCGGCGCGATGCGTGGAGAAACCCGTTGGCTGCACCACCTCGGATAGCGTCTCTCCAGTGAGCCATGTTTCCGTGAAGCAGAGAACGTTACAGTCTCTGATATCCCTCTGGAATGCTACCCTTGCTCGGATTTCATCAACCTTGTTGTCAAGAGACTGGACATTGGCAAGAAGAATGCTAGGGAGTGGTGCACGGTGTGCCCGTCTCCGGAGTCTGACCAGAAGACCGCCTCGTTTCCCTGTTTTTCGGAGTCGTTTTTTTGGGTCGCTGCATGGAATCCACTCCGTTGTCCTGTTTGTAAGGCAGAACACAGGATCAGTGTCGCGAAAAACATATTCTTGGTCGTACTGATGGTGAGTTGACGCTGATCTTATATTCAGTAGTTCTTCTCGACTGTATGTAATGAAACCTAAGATGACCTGGGGTACTAGTGTAAGAAATAACACGTAAAAAAAACAAAAAACTGCATAGTTTCCTAGGAACGCGAAGCGAGGCGGCCATCTCTGTCGGCGCCGGAAGTCTACACAGAGAGGAGGTCAGAGAGATAGAGAGGAGGTTATAGAAGAAGTTAGAGAGATAGAGAGGAGGGTATAGAGGAGGATAGAGAGGAGGATAGAGAGATAGAGAGGAGGTCATATAGGAGGATAGAGAGATAGAGAGGAGGTTATAGAGGAGGATAGAGAGATAGAGAGGAGGTTAGAGAGGAGGTCATATAGGAGGATAGAGAGATAGAGAGGAGGTTAGAGAGGAGGTTATACATGAGGATAGAGAGATAGAGAGGAGGTTCGAGAGGAGGTCATATTGGAGGATAGAGAGATAGAGGAGGTTATAGAGGAGGATAGAGAAATAGAGAGGAGGTTAGAGAAATAGAGAGGAGGTTATAGAGGAGGATAGAGAGATAGAGAGGAGGTTATAGAGGAGGTTATACATGAGGATAGAGAGATAGAGAGGAGGTTAGAGAGGAGGTCATATAGGAGGATAGAGAGATAGAGAGGAGGTTATAGAGGAGGATAGAGAGATAGAGAGGAGGTTATAGAGGAGGATAGAGAGATAGAGAGGAGGTTATAGAGGAGGATAGAGAGATAGAGAGGAGGTTATAGAGGAGGATAGAGAGGATGTTAGAGAGGAGGATAGAGAGATGGAGAGGATGTTAGAGAGATATAGGGGAGGTTAGAGAGGAGGATAGAGAGATAGAGAGAAGGTTAGATAGATAGAGATGAGGTTATAGAGTAGGATAGAGAGGAAGATAGATTGATAGAGAGTAGGTTAGAGAGGAGGATTGAGCGATAGAGAGATAGAGCGATAGATAGGAGGTTATAGAGATAGAGATGAGGATAGAGAGGAGGATAGAGAGATAGTGACGAGGACAGAGAGGACATTAGAGAGGCAGAGAGGAGGTAATAGAGGAGAATAGATAGGAGGATAGAGATAGAGATGAAGATAGAGAGGAGGTTATAGAGGAGGATAGATAGGAGGATAGAGAGGTGGTTATAGAGGAGGATAGAGAGGAGGATAGAGACATAGAGATGAGGATAGAGAGGAGGATAGAGAGATAGAGAGGAGGTTATAGAGGAGGATAGAGAGGAGGTTAGAGAGATAGAGAGGAGGTTATAGAAGAGGTTAGAGAGATAGAGAGGAGGTTAGAGAAATAGAGAGGAGGTTATAGAGGAGGATAGAGAGATAGAGAGTAGGTTATAGAGGAGGTTATAGAGGAGGATAGAGAGATAGAGAGGATGTTAGAGAGGAGGTCATATAGGAGGATATAGAGATAGAGAGGAGGTTATAGAGGAGTATAGAGAGGAGGATAGAGAGATAGAGAGGAGGTTATAGAGGAGTATAGAGAGGAGGATAGAGAGATAGAGAGGAGGTTATAGAGGAGTATAGAGAGATAGATAGGAGGTTATAGAGGAGGATAGAGAGGAGGTTATAGAGGAGGATAGAGAGATAGAGAGGAGGTTATAGAGGAGGATAGAGAGGAGGATAGAGAGGAGTTCATATAGGAGTATAGAGAGATAGAGAGGAGTCTAGAGAGGAGGTTATAGAGGAGGATAGAGAGATAGAAAGGAGGTTAGAGAGGAGGTCAAAAAGGAGGATAGAGAGATAGAGAGGAGGTTGCAGAGGAGGATAGAGAGATAGAGAGGAGGTTAGAGAGGAGGTCATTTAGGAGGATAGAGAGATAGAGAGGAGGTTAGAGAGGAGGTTATAGAGGAGGATAGAGAGATAGAGAGGAGGTTAGAGAGGAGGTTATAGAGGAGGATAGATCGATAGAGAGGAGGTTATTGAGGAGGATAGAGAGGAGGATAGAGAGATAGAGAGGAGGTTATAGAGGAGGATAGAGAGGAGGATAGAGATGGCACCCTATCCCCTTTAATGGCATCCTATTCCCTTTAATGGCACCCTATTCCCTATAATGGCATCCTATTCCCTATAATGGCACCCTATTCCCTATAATGACACCCTATTCACCAGTGATTGACCAATAGGTTAGAGGGTGCATTTGGGAGGCAGGCCTCATCTTTCAATTCTGTCAGTCAGTCAGATTTAAATTCACAATGTTTCCTTCCATCCACTGAAAGGGTGCAGTAGTAGTGGTAAGCATCTCTCCAAATTAGGGACGTGAGAGTACGGTCTTCACATTGTAAACAACTATTTGTGTTTCCTGCAGTCACCCAGTCTGTGCACTCTATAACAAGCTGAGAAAAAGTTATGAATGTGAGGTTTTGTGTGTGTGTGTGTGTGTGTGCGTGTGCGTGTGCGTGTGCGTATGTGCGTGTGTGTGTGTGTGTGTGAGGGCTGTTTGGAAGGGAACATGCTGTCATGGCTGAGAGAGAGCCAAGCCTGTTTAAATTACCTTCTGGCTTCCAAGCCTCTCATCTGCAACCTGGCATTCACTACCACTTCTCTCTCTCTCTTTCTGTCTCTCTGTCAAATTCACTCTCTCTTTCTCTTCTTGCTCTCTCTCTCTCTCGTTAACATATTCTTTCTCTCTCTCTTTCTCTTACTCTTTCACTCTGCCCTCTTTCTATTATCACATGTACATGACTTTCTCTCATTCTCTTTCTCCCTCTCTGTCCTTTTCTCTCGCTCTCTCTGTCTCTCTTTTGTCTGGTTCTGTACACTGAAAAGTCTCTCTGCTCAAGACCGTGTCACTATTAACCTAGGACTACTCTCACGTCTACTCCTGTCCCCATCTCCGTCGCTCCACGTCACCGGTCAACTGACCACCAGTCTACTAACCACCAGTCTATTAACCACCGGTCAACTGACCACCGGTCTACTAACCACCGGTCTACTAACCACCGGTCTACTAACCACCGGTCTACTAACCACCAGTCTACTAACCACCGGTCAACTGACCACCAGTCTACTAACCACCAGTCTACTAACCACCGGTCAACTGACCACCGGTCTACTAACCACCGGTCTACTAACCACCGGTCTACTAACCACCGGTCTACTAACCACCAGTCTAATAACCACCGGTCAACTGACCACCAGTCTACTAACCACCGGTCTACTAACCACCGGTCTACTAACCACCGGTCTACTGACCACCGGTCTACTGACCACAGGTTTACTGACCACCTGTCTACTAACCACCGGTCTACTGACCACCGGTCTACTGACCACCTGTCTACTGACCACCGGTCTACTGACCACCGGTCTACTAGCTACGGTCTACTAACCGCCGGTCTACTAACCACCGGTCTACTGACCACCGGTCTACTAGCTACGGTCTACTAACCACCGGTCTACTGACCACCGGTCTACTGACCACCGGTCTACTAACCACCGGTCTACTAACCACAGGTCTACTGACCACCGGTCTACTAACCACCGGCCTACTAACCACTGGTCTACTGACCACCGGTCTACTGACCACCGGTCTACTAGCTACGGTCTACTAACCACCGGTCTACTAACCACCGGTCTACTGACCACCGGTCTACTAGCCACCACTGGTCTACTCTACTGACCACCGGTCTACTAACCACCGGTCTACTAACCACCGGGTCTACTGACCACCGGTCTACTGACCACCGGTCTACTAACCACGGTCTACTGACCACCGGTCTACTGACCACCGGTACTACCACCGGTCTACCCACCGGTCCACCGGTCTACTGACCACCGGTCTACTAACCACCGGTCTACTGACCACCGGTCTACTGACCACCAGTCTACTAACCACCGGTCTACTGACCACCGGTCTACTACCCACCGGTCTACTGACCACCGGTCTACTAACCACCGGTCTACTAACCACCGGTCTACACCTGTCTACTAACCACCGGTCTACTAACCACCGGTCTACTGACCACCGGTCTACTGACCACCGGTCTACTAACTACTAACCACCGGTCTACCGGTCTACTAACCACTGGTCTACTAACCACCGGTCTACTGACCACCGGTCTACTAACCACCGGTCTACTGACCACCGGTCTACTAACCACCGGCCTACTAACCACTGGTCTACTGACCACCGGTCTACTAGCTACGGTCTACTGACCACCGGACTACTGACCACCAGTCTACTAACCACCGGTCTACTGACCACCGGTCTACTGTCCACCGGTCTACTAACCACCGGTCTACTGACCACCGGTCTACTAACCACCGGTCTACTAACCACCAGTCTAATAACCACCGGTCAACTGACCACCGGTCTACTAACCACCGGTCTACTGACCACCGGTCTACTAACCACCGGTCTACTGACCACCGGTCTACTAACCACCGGTCTACTGACCACCGGTCTACTGACCACCGGTCTACTAACCACCGGTCTACTGACCACCTGTCTGCTAACCACCGGTCTACTGACCACCGGTCTACTAACCACCGGTCGACTGACCACCGGCCTACTGACCACCGGTCTACTGAACCCCATCTGGCAACCCTTATTACACACACCTGGCAACCCCCATTACACACACCGGGCAACCCTCATTACACACACCTGGCAACCCTCATTACATACACCTGGCAACCCCCATTACACACAATGGGCAACCCTCATTACATACACCTGGCAACCCTCATTACATACACCTGGCAACCCTCATTACACACAGCTGGCAACCTTCATTTTGCACATCTGGCAACCCTCATTACACACACCTGACAACCTTCATTACGCACACCTGGTAACCCTCATTACACACACCTGCGCCTCATCATCAGTCACACCTGGACTCTATCACCTTCATGTCCTCTGTTGTTATGTCCCACAGGCGTTATTGACTCTGTCTCCATGTCTCGATGCTACTCCTGTTTACATATTGTTTATTGTTCCTGTTCTATTCAACTCTCCCACTGAACCTGCTTCCTGACTCCCTGTGTCTACCTTACAACTGTCAACGTTACTATACACATGTGGACTAGCAATGTTACAATACACATGTGGACTAGCAATGTTACAATACACATGTGGACTAGCAATGTTACAATACACATGTGGACTAGCAATGTTACAATACACATGTGGACTAGCAATGTTACAATACACATGTGGACTAGCAATGTTACTATGCACATGTGGACTAGCAATGTTACAATACACATGTGGACTAGCAATGTTGCAATACAGATGTGGACTAGCAACGTTACTATACACATGTGGACTAGCAACGTTACTATACACATGTGGACTAGCAATGTTACTATACACACGTGGACTAGCAACGTTACAATACACTTGTGGACTAGCAATGTTGCAATACAGATGTGGACTAGCAACGTTACTATACACATGTGGACTAGCAACGTTACTATACACACGTGGACTAGCTACGTTACTATAAACATGTGGACTAGCAACGTTACTAAAACATGTGGACTAGCAACGTTACTATACACATGTGGACTAGCTACGTTACTATACACATGTGGACTAGCAAGGTTACTATACACATGTGGACTAGCTACGTTACTATACACATGTGGACTAGCAACGTTACTATACACATGTGGACTAGCAACGTTACTATACACATGTGGACTAGCAATGTTACTATACACACGTGGACTAGCAACGTTACAATACACTTGTGGACTAGCAATGTTGCAATACAGATGTGGACTAGCAACGTTACTATACACATGTGGACTAGCAACGTTACTATACACACGTGGACTAGCTACGTTACTATAAACATGTGGACTAGCAACGTTACTATACACATGTGGACTAGCAACGTTACTATACACATGTGGACTAGCTACGTTACTATACACATGTGGACTAGCAACGTTACTATACACATGTGGACTAGCTACGTTACTATACACATGTGGACTAGCAACGTTACTATACACATGTGGACTAGCAACGTTACTATACACATGTGGACTAGCAACGTTACTATACACATGTGGACTAGCAACGTTACTATACACACGTGGACTAGCAAGGTTACTATACACATGTGGACTAGCAACGTTACTATACACATGTGGACTAGCAACGTTACTATACACACGTGGACTAGCAACGTTAAAGAAGGATTTTTAAGCCTTGAGACAATTGAGACATGGATTGTGTATGTGTGCCATTCAGTGGGTGAATGGGTAAGACAACAGATTTAAGTGCCTTTGAACAGGGTTTGGTAGTAGGTGCCAGGTGCACCGGTTTGTGTCAAGAACTGCAACGCTGCTGGGTTTTCACGTTCAGCAGTTTCCTTTGTGTATCAAGAATGATCCACTACCCAAAGGACATCCTACTAACTTGACACGACTGTAGGAAGCATTGAAGTCACCATGGGCCAGCCTCCCTGTGGAACACTTTCCACACCTTGTAGAGTCCATGTCCTGATGAATTGAGACTGTTCTGAGGTCAGAAGGGGGTGCAACTCAATATTAGGAAGGTGTTCCCAATGTTCTGTATACTCACTGTTCACACACACACACACACACACACACACACACACACACACACACACACACACACACACACACACACACACACACACACACACACACACACACACACACACACACGTGTCTCTTTCCTCCTCAGTGAACCTATCCACGTCTAACATCATGTTATCTTCACGCTCAAGCCAGCTAATAGACCAGACCTTGTCTTAAAGCCATGTCCTCTTTTAGTAGGATCACCCAACCCTCATCCAATACCACGACAGGCGTGTGTGTGTCTGTGTGTGTGTGTGTGTGTGTGTGTTTGATACACCACTAATAACCCTCATGTGTTTGTCCTTCAGTGTAATGGGTCCCATAAATCATATCATATTCTCTTAAGAGATTCTCCATGCGCCTACACACACACACACACACACACACACACACACACACTCTCTCCGTCTCACGCACACATTCCTCATTCCTCTCAAGGACCCTGATGATTCCTATTGATTGGCCCTAGTCATCTGGAGGAAGTGTTGTAGTTGATGTGTTACTGAAGAAGTGTGTTTGTGTTTTATGCTTTTAACTTGGTGTTTTAACTTTTATATATAGACTTGTGTTTATTTATTTATACTTTTATTGATGATCATAATAGCTCTTTGATTTACCTCGACTCTGAGTTTAAAAAAAATATATTTTTGTTTTGATGTTAGAGATGTTTTGGTTGTTGTTGTTTTTACTGTGTAATACAGGATACAATTTGCAGATTACCGTGGTTGCTATGGACACGGGTTTAGAACTTGGGGATTCGGCTGAAAAAAATATGTTACAGTTGTCAGAAAGGCTTCAAAAATATTTAATTTAATGGGAACATGAGCGCGATAAATTATAAATATATATTTTTTTTAAATCGGTTGCACCTACAAACGTATTCAGTCCGACGACCGTTGAATCCAACGGTCCTCTTGTGGACGCTACAGTCTCGTTTCAAACGGACATTTAGAATGTCATCTAGCTGGGGGCAGACAATGATCTAAAAACTCAATTGCTAACGACCCTGTTAAAATCATCCCATACGAGGTTCTCGGTAACGTCCTGAATGAGTCATGACAAAAGATGGGGAGTGTGTTGTGTACCTCCAATCAAGTTGATTTGCGGAGGTTTATCGACATTGGTCTCATGTTGGCTTGGATGTGATTTTCGAAAGATTTCTCTCAACCCATCCATCAACATATAATGACTATAGTTATAGAGCGTCATCTGGGATGCCGTTTAAGAAGGTGATGCTTCATGCTCAAGTCAAGAGTAATGTATGATGATTAAGAGCTAAACCCCTGTTTTAATTGGTTCATGCAGGTTCTCACTGATAGATCACCAGGGTATTGTCTGTGAGCATGGTGATACGGTCCACCCAATGCTACTGGTCTGACACTGAACTCATTCGTTCTGTCAAAGACGACAGGTTGAGACAACCTCTAGAAACCCCTGTCCTCTACCTCATCTCACAGGAGGACAGGTTGAGACACTAGAAACCCCTGTCCTCTACCTCATCTCACAGGAGGACAGGTTGAGACACTAGAAACCCCTGTCCTCTACCTCATCTCACAGGAGGACAGGTTGAGACACTAGAAACCCCTGTCCTCTAGAAACCCCTGTCCTCTACCTCATCTCACAGGAGGACAGGTTGAGACACTAGAAACCCCTGTCCTCTACCTCATCTCACAGGAGGACAGGTTGAGACACTAGAAACCCCTGTCCTCTACCTCATCTCCACAGGAGGACAGGTTGAGACACTAGAAACCCCTGTCCTCTACCTCACCTCACAGGAGGACAGGTTGAGACAACACTAGAAACCCACCTCATCACTTCCTTACTGGTATTTAGTGATCATAAAACCATCATAAACACTGTCACTAAACGTGTCTCCTGTTCTTGTTTGCTATGTGTGTGTCTCTGTGTGTCTGTGTGTATATCTGTGTGTGTGTGTGTGTGTGTGTGTGTGTGTGTGTGTGTGTGTGTGTGTGTGTGCGTGTGTGCGTGTGTGCGTACCAGGACTCTGGGACAGCTGCACCTAAAAATGGCCTCTTCTATTGGAGTCCATCACCAAAATGGCCTCTTCTATTGGAGTCCATCACCAAAATGGCCTCTTCTATTGGAGTCCATCACCAAAATGGCCTCTTCTATTGGAGTCCATCACCAAAATGGCCTCTTCTATTGGAGTCCATCACCAAAATGGCCTCTTCTATTGGAGTCCATCACCAAATGGTGTCTATCTATTGTCCATCACCAAATGGTATCTCTCTATCGGAGTCCACCACCAAATGGTGTCTCTCTATTTGAGTCCACCACCAAATGGTGTCTCTCTATTTGAGTCCACCACCAAATGGTGTCTCTCTATTGGAGTCCATCACCAAATGGTGTCTTCTTTTTGAGTCCACCACCAAGTGATGTCTCTCTATTTGAGTCCACCACCAAATGGTGTCTCTCTATTGGAGTCCACCATCAAATGGTGTCTCTCTATTTGAGTCCATGACCAAATGGTGTCTCCCTTTCTCTGTGTTCATAGAGAGTTTGTCTGTGAAATGTGTGATGCTGTGTGCTGAACCCAGGTATGAGGTTGTTATAGTTTTGTTTTTCAGAGCTAGATGGATAGCCTCCAGCAAATGCTGAACTTCTCCTGGGTAATGTTGAGGACTGGAGGTAAGCTGCAGTGGACACACACGTTTCTCCCAAACAGGCTAGTGAAGGTCAAGCTACCGAGACCTAGACTTCCGCTGCAATACTCACGCACTCACACACACACTAACCATGTTTACCGCTCTAGCCCCCTCATCTCTTCGGATGTGGAACATCAAAGCGGAGGTGATTCGGCCTGCACAGAGAAGCCTTCTCCATCGCAGGTGTGTAAGCATGTGTGTGTGTGTGTTTACGTGCAGGCGTTTTGTGCGTGTGTGCGTGTGTGTGAGTCTACCTGAAGCGTGTCACCACAGCAGGGCGAGGATTGGTCTAATACTATTCAGCACAGAGCCAAGGGATAGCCTCACTGCATTAAACACTATGAGAAAGGAGGTTGAGCCTTTCAAGCTGTAAAGGTTGGACTATTATGAAGATGGCGAGAAGAGAGGGAGGAAGGGAGAGGGAGAGAAGAGAGGGAGGAAGGGAGAGGGAGAGAAGAGAGGGAGGAAGGGAGAGGGAGAGAAGGGAGAGAGATGGAGAAAGGGAGAGAGAGAGAGAGAGAGAGAGAGAGAGAGGGAGGAAGGGAGAGAGAGAGAAGAGGTGGATATGGAAATGAGAGAGAGAGAGAGAGATGGAGAAAGGGAGAGAGAGAGAGAGAGAGGGAGAGAATAGAGGGAGGAAGGGAGAGAGGGAGAAGAGGTGGATACAGAAATGAGAGAGAGAGAGAGAGAGAGAGAGATAGATGGAGAAAGGGAGAGAGAGAGAGAGAGAGAGAGGGGAGAGGGAGAAAGGGAGAGTATGGACGTGTTGTGTTAGCTTTGGGTTTCAATTATTCATATGGGTATCTCTGGCTTTGATGTCACGCGGAAACCTTGTTACGGCTTATGTGCGTGTGTATGCATGTGTGTGTGTGTGTGAAGTGTATGTGTGACGCGGGTTCAGGATGCAGGAAAGCACTTTGTGCGTGTAGATGTTTCAGTTACAGTAATAGAGAAGAACAACAAAAGATATTAAATACAAAATAAAAATAAGAGGTGTAGGAAAGACACCAAGAGAAGACAAAAAATACTATTTACACACAAGTCATACATACATATTCATATTCATATATACAGTTAAATTAGAACACCAGACCAAAAGGTCACGGCGAGGTCACAAGGAAGTAGTCATACGCATAAACATGTTGTTGTTATTTATCCTCCCTGCTGTTCTCGATTGTTCTCCCTGAAACCCCCCCACACTCCCTGAAGCCCCCCACACACACACACACAAAAACACATTTGAACATCTGAAAAAGAAAATAGTAACACCAAGCACCAACATTTAGTACAGCGGTAAATGTAAAATAAGCACTGTGTAGTATAACACCTTGTTATAC
>NW_024609204.1:62500-121432 GCF_018296145.1 Oncorhynchus tshawytscha | reverse complement strand
AATGGGCATATTTTAACATTGTGTGAACATCACAAGGTTGGCTCTGCCAGCTGGCTTATTAAATGTTTTAGAGTCTATTTGTAAAATTACCCATCTGGCATGCTGTTATTATACTGTACTTTGTTTAAATGGCTTTGTGTGTGTCCCAAATGACTCTAGTCCCTATGTAGTGCATTACTTTTGACCAGGGCCTATAGGAAGGGGATAGTGGGATGCAGTCTTGTTTTTTCCGATCCAGATACAGGCCTAATAATGTATTTATTTTAAATGCAAGAAAAAATATTTTGAGATGTGAAGTGTTTTCCAACAATTCAATTCAATTCAATTCAAGGGCTTTATTGGCATGGGAAACATGTGTTAACATTGCCAAAGCAAGTGAGGTAGACAACATACAAAGTGAATATATAAGGTATATACAACATCACTCAGCTGTGCAGACACACAGACATCTCCAAGCACTACCCCTCCCTCTCCAAGCACTACCCAGACCCCTCTCTCTCCAAGCACTACCCAGACCCCTCTCTCTCCAAGCACTACCCAGACCCCTCCCTCTTCAAGACTACCCAGACCCCTCTCTCAAGCACTACCCAGACCCCTCTCTCTCCAAGCACTACCCAGACCCCTCTCCAAGCACTACCCAGATCCCTCTCCAAGCACTACCCAGATCCCTCCTCCAAGCACTACCCAGACCCCTCCTCCAAGCACTACCCCTCCCCTCCTCCAAGCACTACCCAGACCCCTCCTCCAAGCACTACCCAGACCCCTCCTCCAAGCACTACCCAGACCCCTCCCCCTCCTCCAAGCACTACCCCCCCTCCCCTCCTCCAAGCACTACCCCTTCTCCAAGCACTACCCAGATCCCTCCCCCTCCACCAAGCACTACCCAGATCCCTCCCCCTCCTCCAAGTACTACCCAGATCCCTCCTCCTCCTCCAAGCACTACCCCTTCTCCAAGCACTACCCAGATCCCTCCCCTCCACCAAGCACTACCCAGATCCCTCCCCCTCCTCCAAGTACTACCCAGATCCCTCCTCCTCCTCCAAGCACTACCCAGATCCCTCCCCTCCTCCAAGCACTACCCAGATCCCTCCCCCTCCTCCAAGCACTACCCAGAACCCTCCCCCCAAGCACTACACAGACCCCTCCCCTAGCACTACACAGAACCTCCCCCTCCAAGCACTACCCAGACCCCTCCCCCAAGCACTACCCAGACCCCTCCCCTCCTCCAAGCACTACACAGACCCCTCCCCCTCCTCCATGAGTCACCCAGATCGGAGGCAGTAGGGATGACCAGGGATGTTCTCTTGATAGGAGTGTGAATTGGACTATTTCCTGTCTAAATGTAACAAGTACTTTTGGATGTCAGGGAAAATGTATGGAGTAAAAAGTACATTATTTTCATTAGGAATGTAGTGAAGTAAAAGTAGTCAAAAATATAAATAGTAAAGTCAAGTACGAGACACCCCCCCCAAAAAAATACTTGAAAGTACTTTCCACCACTTTACCCAGATGTGCAGACACACAGACCCCTCCCCCAAGATAGCTAGAGATAGCTTCCTACAAGGATCTGTCCGTGTGTGTGTGTGTGTGTTTCTCTAATCGTCTAGCCTTGGGTTGAGGAAGTTGAGTCGGCCCTGGTCACCTCTGATCCAGGGTCGTCACGGTTATCACTATGTTAATTACTGTTGTTGTAATCACAGATCTCGAGACCAGTTTACCCTTACCACCAGAGGCAAGTCTTTCAAAGAATGAATGAAAGAATGAAAGAATGAATGAATGAATGGGCAAGTGTCAGTTATGAATCACAGAATATGAGTGTGTATCCCAAATGCCATCTTATTCCCTATACAGTGCACATTGGGCTCTGGACAATAGTACACAGAACAGGGACTGAGGTGCCATTTGGGATACATCCTAAGAAGTACACTACTGAGGCCCAGAGGTAAAGGCCTCCGGGTCTAACAGGACGAGGTAAAGGCCTCCGGGCTGACAGGACGAGGTAAAGGCCTCCGGGTCTAACAGGACGAGGTAAAGGCCTCCGGGTCTAACAGGACGAGGTAAAGGCCTCCGGGCTGACAGGACGAGGTAAAGGCCTCCGGGTCTGACAGGACGAGGTAAAGGCCTCCGGGTCTGACAGGACGAGGCCCAGAGGTAAAGGCCTCCGGGTCTAACAGGACGAGGCCCAGAGGTAAAGGCCTCCGGGTCTAACAGGACGAGGCCTCCGGGTCTAGGACGAGGTAAAGGCCGGGGTAAAGGCCTCCGGGTCTAACAGGACGGGGTAAAGGCCTCAGGAGGTAAAGGCCTCCGGGTCTGACAGGACGGGGTAAAGGCCTCCGGGTCTAACAGGACGAAAGGTAAAATCCGGGTCTGACAGGACAGGCCTCCGGGTCTGACAGGAGGTAAAGGCCTCCGGGTCTGACAGGACGAGGTAAAGGCCTCCGGGTCTGACAGGACGGGGTAAAGGCCTCCGGGTCTGACAGGACGGCCTCCGGGTAAAGGCCTCCGGGTCTAACAGGAGGGTAAAGGCGAGGACGTAAAGGCCTCCGGGTCTGACAGGACGGGTAAAGGCCTCCGGGTCTGACAGGACGGGGTAAAGGCCTCCGGGTCTAACAGGACGGGGTAAAGGCCTCCGGGTCTGACAGGACGGGGTAAAGGCCTCCGGGTCTGACAGGACGGGCCTCCGGGTCTGACAGGACGAGGCCCAGGCCTCCGGGTCTGACAGGACGAGGTAAAGGCCTCCGGGTCTGACAGGACGAGGTAAAGGCCTCCGGGTCTAACAGGGACGAGGTAAAGGCCTCCGGGTCTGACAGGGACGAGGTAAAGGCCTCCGGGTCTGACAGGACGAGGTAAAGGCCTCCGGGTCTAACAGGACGGGGTAAAGGCCTCCGGGTCTAACAGCAGGACGAGGTAAAGGCCTCCGGGTCTGACAGGACGAGGTAAAGGCCTCCGGGTCTAACAGGACGAGGTAAAGGCCTCCGGGTCTGACAGGACGATGTGAAAGTGTGTCGTTACCTTTCTGAGTAACAAACTGCCAATAGCATTGTGTTTTGTGAAGCAAACTGCCAGTAGCATTTTGGAGTTACTTGTATAGTTTAGGTCAGAGACTATAAAATG
Organism: Oncorhynchus tshawytscha; assembly: GCF_018296145.1. Taxonomy (NCBI): domain Eukaryota; kingdom Metazoa; phylum Chordata; class Actinopteri; order Salmoniformes; family Salmonidae; genus Oncorhynchus; species Oncorhynchus tshawytscha. Next base: position 118,318 of record NW_024609204.1, on the reverse strand, counting down.
TTCGCAATGCGCTCGTTAGCATTTGGTTAGCATTGGGATTTTCCATGTATTTTTGCATTGCTAACCTTCGGATTAAAGAGCCTCAGTGGGGTTTCAAAAATCGAACCCCTTGTGTTTTGTATTGGTATTTATTATGAAACCCCATTAGTTACTGTTGCTAAGGCAGCAGCTACTCTTCCTGGGGTTTATTATGGATCCCCAATTAGTTCCTGCCAAGGCAGCAGCTATTCTTCCTGGGGTTTATTATGGATCCCCAATTAGTTCCTGTCAAGGCAGCAGCTACTCTTCCTGGGGTTTATTATGGATCCCCAATTAGTTCCTGTCAAGGCAGCAGCTACTCTTCCTGGGGTTTATTATGGATCCCCATTAGTTACTGTTGCTAAGGCAGCAGCTACTCTTCCTGGGGTTTATTATGGATCCCCAATTAGTTCCTGTCAAGGCAGCAGCTACTCTTCCTGGGGTTTATTATGGATCCCCATTAGTTCCTGTCAAGGCAGCAGCTACTCTTCCTGGGGTTTATTATGGATCCCCATTAGTTCCTGTCAAAGCAGCAGCTACTCTTCCTGGGGTTTATTATGGATCTCCAATTAGTTCCTGCCAAGGCAGCAGCTACTCTTCCTGGGGTTTATTATGGATCTCCAATTAGTTCCTGCCAAGGCAGCAGCTACTCTTCCTAGGCTTTATTATGGATCCCCAATTAGTTCCTGCCAAGGCAGCAGCTACTCTTCCTGGGGTTTATTATGGATCCCCATTAGTTACTGCCAAAGCAGCAGCTACTCTTCCTGGGGTTTATTAGTTCCTGGATCCCCATTAGTTTCCTGTCAAGGCAGCAGCTACTCTTCCTGGGGTTTATTATGGATCCCCATTAGTTCCTGTCAAAGCAGCAGCTACTCTTCCTGGGGTTTATTATGGATCCCCATTAGTTCCTGTCAAAGCAGCAGCTACTCTTCCTGGGGTTTATTATGGATCCCCATTAGTTCCTGCCAAGGCAGCAGCTACTCTTCCTGGGGTTTATTATGGATCCCCATTAGTTCCTGTCAAGGCAGCAGCTACTCTTCCTGGGGTTTATTATGGATCCCCATTAGTTCCTGTCAAAGCAGCAGCTACTCTTCCTGGGGTTTATTATGGATCCCCATTAGTTCCTGTCAAAGCAGCAGCTACTCTTCCTGGGGTTTATTATGGATCCCCATTAGTTCCTGTCAAAGCAGCAGCTACTCTTCCTGGGGTTTATTATGGATCCCCAATTAGTTCCTGTCAAGGCAGCAGCTACTCTTCCTGGGGTTTATTATGGATCCCCATTAGTTCCTGTCAAAGCAGCAGCTACTCTTCCTGGGGTTTATTATGGATCCCCATTAGTTCCTGTCAAAGCAGCAGCTACTCTTCCTGGGGTTTATTACGGATCCCCATTAGTTCCTGTCAAAGCAGCAGCTACTCTTCCTGGGGTTTATTATGGATCCCCATTAGTTCCTGTCAAAGCAGCAGCTACTCTTCCTGGGGTTTATTATGGATCCCCATTAGTTCCTGTCAAAGCAGCAGCTACTCTTCCTGGGGTTTATTATGTATCCCCATTAGTTCCTGCCAAAGCAGCAGCTACTCTTCCTGGGGTTTATTACGGATCCCCATTAGTTCCTGTCAAAGCAGCAGCTACTCTTCCTGGGGTTTATTACGGATCCCCATTAGTTCCTGTCAAAGCAGCAGCTACTCTTCCTGGGGTTTATTATGGATCCCCAATTAGTTGCTGCCAAGGCAGCAGCTACTCTTCCTGGGGTTTATTATGGATCCCCAATTAGTTCCTGTCAAGGCAGCAGCTACTCTTCCTGGGGTTTATTATGGATCCCAATTAGTTCCTGTCAAAGCAGCAGCTACTCTTCCTGGGGTTTATTATGGATCCCCATTAGTTCCTGTCAAAGCAGCAGCTACTCTTCCTGGGGTTTATTATGGATCCCCATTAGTTCCTGCCAAAGCAGCAGCTACTCTTCCTGGGGTTTATTATGGATCCCCATTAGTTCCTGTCAAAGCAGCAGCTACTCTTCCTGGGGTTTATTATGGATCCCCATTAGTTCCTGTCAAAGCAGCAGCTACTCTTCCCTGGGGTTTATTATGGATCCCCATTAGTTCCTGTCAAAGCAGCAGCTACTCTGATTTAGAGGGGTTAAATACGGAAGACACATATCAGTTGAAAACGTTCCGTTGGACAACTGACTAAGTATCCCCCCCCCTTTACTTCCCCTCTTCCTGGTGAACACATTAAATAACTTCCATTATATATAAAAAACTAAGATAAACCAGTGCATCATGTAACATCACTACACCATACTACATGTATAACACCACCATACAGCAACGCGTGTGTAGACTGTGTGTGCTAGCGCGCGTGTGTAGACTGTGTGTGCTAGCGCGCGTGTGTATGTAACAGTATAACTTTAGGCCGTCCCCTCGCCCATACGCGGGCGCGAACCAGGGACCCTCTGCACACATCAACAACAGTCACCCACGAAGCATCGTTACCCATCTCTCCACAAAAGCCGCGGCCCTTGCAGAGCAAGGGGAACTACTACTTCAAGGTCTCAGAGCAAGTGACGTCACCGATTGAAACGCTATTTAGCGCGCACACCGCTAACTAGCTAGCCATTTCACATCCGTTACATGTAGACTGTGTGTGCTAGCACGCGTGTGTAGAATGTGTTTACTAGCACGTGTGTGTAGACTGTGTGTGCTAGCACGCGTGTGTAGACTGTGTTTACTAGCACGTGTGTGTAGACTGTGTGTGCTAGCGCGCGTGTGTAGACTGTGTGTGCTAGCGCGTGTGTGTAGACTGTGTGTGCTAGCGCGTGTGTGTAGACTGTGTGTGCTAGCGCGCGTGTGTGTAGACTGTGTGTGCTAGCTGTGTGTAGACTGTGTGTGCTAGCGCGTGTGTGTAGACTGTGTGTGCTAGCGCGTGTGTGTAGACTGTGTGTGCTAGCGCGTGTGTGTAGACTGTGTGTGCTAGCGCGTGTGTGTAGACTGTGTGTGCTAGTGCGTGTGTGTAGACTGTGTGCTAGCGCGTGTGTGTAGACTGTGTGTGCTAGCGCGTGTGTGTAGACTGTGTGTGCTAGCGCGCGTGTGTGTAGACTGTGTGTGCTAGCGCGCATGTGTGTAGACTGTGTGTGCTAGCGCGTGTGTGTAGACTGTGTGTGCTAGCGCGTGTGTGTAGACTGTGTGTGCTAGCGCGGTAGAGTCTCCACTCTACCATAAGGTGTATTTTTTTAATCTGTTTTATAAAATCTGGTTCTACTGTTTACATCAGTTACCTGATGTGGAATAGAGTTCCATGTAGTCATGGCTCTATGTAGTACTGTGGAATAGAGTTCCATGTAGTCATGGCTCTATGTAGTACTGTGGAATAGAGTTCCATGTAGTCATGGCTCTATGTAGGACTGTGGAATAGAGTTCCATGTAGTCATGGCTCTATGTAGTACTGTGGAATAGTGTTCCATGTAGTCATGGCTCTATGTAGGACTGTGGAATAGAGTTCCATGAAGTCATGTCTCTATGTAGTACTGTGGAATAGAGTTCCATGTAGTCATGGCTCTATGTAGAACTGTGGAATAGAGTTCCATGTAGTCATGGCTCTATGTAGAACTGTGGAATAGAGTTCCATGTAGTCATGGCTCTATGTAGTACTGTGGAATAGTGTTCCATGTAGTCATGGCTCTATGTAGGACTGTGGAATAGAGTTCCATGTAGTCATGGCTCTATGTAGTACTGTGGAATAGAGTTCCATGTAGTCATGGCTCTATGTAGTACTGTGGAATAGAGTTCCATGTAGTCATGGCTCTATGTAGTACTGTGGAATATAGTTCCATGTAGTCATGGCTCTATGTAGGACTGTGCACCTCCCATAGTCTGTTCCTGGACTTGGGGACTGTAAAGAGACCTCTGGTGACATGTCTGGTGGGTGTCTGAGCTGTGTGCTAGTCGTTTAAACAGACAGCTCAGTGCATTCAGCTTGTCAACACTTCTTACAAAAACAAGTAGTTATGAAGTCAATCTCTCTTCCATTGTGAGCCAGGAGAGACTGACATGAATGTCATTACTGTTAGTTCTCCATGTACTTTTTTTCCGAGCCAGCCGTGCTGCCCTGCTCCGAGCCAGACGTGCTGCCCTGCTCCGAGCCAGACGTGCTGCCCTGCTCCGAGCCAGACGTGCTGCCCTGCTCCGAGCCAGACGTGCTGCCCTGCTCCGAGCCAGACGTGCTGCCCTGCTCCGAGCCAGACGTGCTGCCCTGCTCCGAGCCAGACGTGCTGCCCTGCTCCGAGCCAGACGTGCTGCCCTGCTCCGAGCCAGACGTGCTGCCCTGCTCCGAGCCAGACGTGCTGCCCTGCTCCGAGCCAGACGTGCTGCCCTGCTCCGAGCCAGACGTGCTGCCCTGTTCCGAGCCAGCCGTGCTGCCCTGCTCCGAGCCAGCCGTGCTGCCCTGCTCCGAGCCAGCCGTGCTGCCCTGCTCCGAGCCAGCCGTGCTGCCCTGCTCTGAGCCAGTCCCTCTTTATGGCACCTGACCACATGACTGAACAGTTGTCCAGATGAGACAAAACCAGGGCCTGTAGGACCTGCCTTGTTGATAGTGTTGTTAAGAAGGTAGAAACTAGGGCCTGTAGGACCTGCCTTGTTGATAGTGTTGTTAAGAAGGTAGAAACTAGGGCCTGTAGGACCTACCTTGTTGATAGTGCTGTTAAGAAGGTAGAAACTAGGGCCTGTAGGACCTGCCTTGTTGATAGTGTTGTTAAGAAGGTAGAAACTAGGGCCTGTAGGACCTGCCTTGTTGATAGTGTTGTTAAGAAGGTAGAAACTAGGGCCTGTAGGACCTGCCTTGTTGATAGTGTTGTTAAGAAGGTAGAAACTAGGGCCTGTAGGAGCTGCCTTGTTTATAGTGTTGTTAAGAAGGTAGAAACTAGGGCCTGTAGGACCTGCCTTGTTGATAGTGTTGTTAAGAAGGTAGAAACTAGGGCCTGTAGGACCTGCCTTGTTGATAGTGAAGAAGGTAGAAACTAGGGCCTGTAGGACCTGCCTTGTTGATAGTGTTGTTAAGAAGGTAGAAACTAGGGCCTGTAGGACCTGCCTTGTTGATAGTGTTGTTAAGAAGGTAGAAACTAGGGCCTGTAGGACCTGCCTTGTTGATAGTGTTGTTAAGAAGGTAGAAACTAGGGCCTGTAGGACCTGCCTTGTTGATAGTGTTGTTAAGAAGGTAGAAACTAGGGCCTGTAGGACCTGCCTTGTTGATAGTGTTGTTAAGAAGGTAGAAACTAGGGCCTGTAGGACCTGCCTTGTTGATAGTGTTGTTAAGAAGGTAGAAACTGTAGGACCTGCCTTGTTGATAGTGTTGTTAGGAGAAACTAGGGCCTGTAGCCTGCCTTGTTGATAGTGTTGTTAAGAAGGTAGAAACTAGGGCCTGTAGGACCTGCCTTGTTGATAGTGTTGTTAAGAAGGTAGAAACTAGGGCCTGTAGGACCTGCCTTGTTGATAGTGTTGTTAAGAAGGTAGAAACTAGGGCCTGTAGGACCTGCCTTGTTGATAGTGTTGTTAAGAAGGTAGAAACTAGGGCCTGTAGGACCTGCCTTGTTGATAGTGTTGTTAAGAAGGTAGAAACTAGGGCCTGTAGGACCTGCCTTGTTGATAGTGTTGTTAAGAAGGTAGAAACTAGGGCCTGTAGGACCTGCCTTGTTGATAGTGTTGTTAAGAAGGTAGAAACTAGGGCCTGTAGGACCTGCCTTGTTGATAGTGTTGTTAAGAAGGTAGAAACTAGGGCCTGTAGGACCTGCCTTGTTGATAGTGTTGTTAAGAAGGTAGAAACTAGGGCCTGTAGGACCTGCCTTGTTGATAGTGTTGTTAAGAAGGTAGAAACTAGGGCCTGTAGGACCTGCCTTGTTGATAGTGTTGTTAAGAAGGTAGAAACTAGGGCCTGTAGGACCTGCCTTGTTGATAAAGCTGTTAAGACAGAGCAGCGCTTTAATTACAAACAGTGGCAATATTACCCAACATCCCCCAGTATGGCAAAAGTTCAGTATGACAATCTGGATACCGACCCCAAGCCTAGCACCATATAGGAAATAACCCATTATCCCAAAGCTGAGAACATCTCTACAGCCCTGAAACCACTTCCTCTTGACGGTGTGGGTTGTTATTGTTGAAACTGTCACCCGACGGACGAGGGCCACACCCACTGACACCTTGAACCAATGTGGTCGACTGACTCGCCAGCGTCCTAAAAATGGCACCGTATCCCCTTTATAGAGCAGGGTCCCTGGTCAAAAAGTAGTGCACTATATAGGGAATAGGGTGCTATAACAGCCCCCACTCTTCTGGGAAGGCTTTCCACTAGATGTTGGAACATTGTTGCCATTCAGCCACAAGAGCATTAGAGAGGTCGGATACTGATGTTGGGTGACGAGGCCTGGCTCACAGTCGGCATTCCAATTCATCCCAAAGGTGTTCGATGGGGTTGAGGTCAGGGCTATGCGCATGCCAGTCAAGAATCAGGCCCATCTGACCCAGAATGTGATTTATAAAATGGGTCCGTTTTGTTTTTTATTGAGTAAACAACAGTAATTGTGTGATGGCAGAGATACAGGGTTGTGTTCCTAATGAAACTACTACCAGGGAGCCAACTCTAGTTTCTGAACGGCACAGCTAGGATAGCTCCAAAGAAATGACCTTATAGTTGAACAGTCTGGAGAGGTGTGAGGCCACTTGGAGACACCAGTTAGTCCTCTCACTGAAATCCACAGTCTGGAGAGGTGTGTGAGGCCACTTGGTGACACCAGTTAGTCCTCTCACTGAAACCCCCAGTGTGGAGAGGTGTGAGGCCACTTGGTGACACCAGTTAGTCCTCTCACTGAAACCCCCAGTCTGGAGAGGTGTGTGAGGCCACTTGGTGACACCAGTTAGTCCTCTCACTGAAACCCACAGTCTGGAGAGGTGTGAGGCCACTTGGTGACACCAGTTAGTCCTCTCACTGAAACCCACAGTCTGGAGAGGTGTGAGGCCACTTGGAGACACCAGTTAGTCCTCTCACTGAAACCCACAGTCTGGAGAGGTGTGAGGCCACTTGGAGACACCAGTTAGTCCTCTCACTGAAACCCAGTCTGGAGAGGTGTGAGGCCACTTGGAGAAACCAGTTAGTCCTCTCACTGAAACCCACAGTCTGGAGAGGTGTGTGAGGCCACTTGGTGACACCAGTTAGTCCTCTCACTGAAACCCCCAGTGTGGAGAGGTGTGAGGCCACTTGGAGACACCAGTTAGTCCTCTCACTGAAACCCACAGTCTGGAGAGGTGTGAGGCCACATGGAGACACCAGTTAGTCCTCTCACTGAAACCCACAGTCTGGAGAGGTGTGTGAGGCCACTTGGTGACACCAGTTAGTCCTCTCACTGAAACCCACAGTCTGGAGAAGTGTGAGGCCACTTGGTGACACCAGTTAGTCCTCTCACTCACGTGGATGTTGATTACGGGAGCCCTCCTCTCCGATTGGTCGGGGTTAAATGTGGAAGACACATGTCAGTTGTACCACTGACTAGGAATCCCCCCTTCTCCCATTGTTTTGTTTTTATGTTGCACCCCCCCTCCTCCTAATTCTCCAGGAATATTCTCACGTTACTGAATATAAAAAGTATTTTCCTATTTCGTTATCAACAAATGCACCAAAAGTACAGTAAATGCACATTAAATCAACAGTGTGGTGTTTGGATTCAGTCTTGTATCAGGTGAACTGTTTGTATACTAAACTTTGCTCTAATGATGTTCCTATAAATCTCTAAAGCGTTCCCTTTCCACTGCTACCATGTTTATGCCTTTTCATATTTCTTCTGTTAATTAAAAACATTTCAATTTAGCTCTATCCACATTAGGCCAATTCCCAGGAGCGTAAAAAGGAGGCTACATTACAATAGACATGTTTTTTTTGCAGGGCCCCGTGTGTGAACGCAACAAGATCTCACCGTTTGACCTATTTGACTTCAGATTCTGACGTGGATTGTGGATTGTGTACTGACGTTGACTAGGTAAACATAGCGCGAATGTTCTGTATTCCAGCTTGCAGAGCGTAACTTAATATAATTCAGTGTATTATGATAAACATATATCCCAGGAAGCTACACACACACACGTTCATTGGTCAAATCAAAGATGATTAGTCTTGTACCACATTCTGACGTCAGCTGTCCAAATGTTGTTTTACATTGTTGCACTTCTGTCTATGAACATCTGCCGTTGACAATTATCAAACCATTCCGCACACGTGATAAGAAACCATATTTATTAAATGTAACACATGTATCCCCTCCCCCAACAGAAGACACAATGTAGCTTTAGTTCCTTCTCCCCTCACCGCTGTCCTGACAACAAACTAACGAAATCCTCTCTGTCCCTCTTATAACCATATCCTCTACAACCAGGGGATATTCAACTCTTACCCGACGAGAGCGTTTCCCAAAGTCCGTGCACGTTGTTGTTGTTGTTGTTGCTCTAACACTACTACAGCTGATTCAAAGTATCAAACCGACTTCGGATAACCCGGGGTCTGCTGGTTCTGTTTTACCTGATCATTAATTTCACCCACCTGGTGGCCCAGGTCTAAAATCAGTCCCTAATTAGAGGGGAACATAATAAATACTTTTTTTTTTTAAAGCATTGAAACTGGTTTCGAGTTACAGAGTTGTATTTAGCCGGGGTCCACACATATCTTATTTTCTCTCTTCAATCAAACCTGACAACAAAAAAGACAGCCAGACAGAACGGCATCCCATCGACCACTTGTGTTATTAGTCCGATATGTTTCGCCGTAGTCCTCAGGCCTGCGGCTTGAGTTGTGCCCCTTCCCCACGTCAACGGCACACACACGGGGGTACACTGTGTGCGGGTTGGCCGCGTCCGCTTTACCCAGGCCGGAGAAAGACCCAGAGCTCCCGGTCTCCGTCTAGGGGAAACACACACGGAGCGGGTCCCCTTCTCTTTGGCAGGGTGGCAAATGCAGTGGCTTTAATATATCTGCGTCAAATAACGTGACACACATGTGAACCGCCAAGCAGGCATAAGATCCAGCGAAAGCCACATGTTAAATATCGCTAACGTATCACGTCGATACGCCTGTTCTACCAGGCAATGGAATTGGAAAACAGGCTGCTACAGGATATCTCAACACTGTGTAGCCTATACTAACCAACACGATCCGCTGGTGCTACGAGCCTACGGTCATATCAACCTATCCAATGATATGTTGCTACTACTACTACTACTACAGTAGCCTACCGCCATAAATCAACCTTTTCCGTTCAGATAGGTTCATTAGAAACACGAATCCCAATATCAAACAGTGATATATAGTCTAATCGATCATCGTTTATTATCGACGCTGCGGAACTCAACCCGATCGTTGTATCGATCAGGCCTGGATATTTGCTGTATATTATGTGACTAGAGTTACAATGCTTAACAAGTAGGTAGGCTACCATTTAACACAACGCTATATATGTTCCCCCTTATAGTGAGCCAGTCAAGACGATGGGAAAACCACTGCGTAGGGAGAGAAATAGATCTAGAGAGAAGAGAGAGAAATAGATCTAGAGAGAGAAAAGAGAGAGATCTGTGTAGAACACAATCCAAGCGATAGCGCCCCCCAAAAAAAAAAAAAAACTGAGCCTTGCTTTGTTATGATTATCCCCCTTTCTCCCTCTCTCTCTCGACATGTCCCCCCCCATTCCCCAGTACGTTAACCATGTCATGTCGTCGTTTCAGTACTGGCTTACCTTCTCTCGCCTTCAGCAGCACCGTGTTGGCGACTATATTCTCTATCTCCATGGTAATGGTCAGTAAGTGTAAGATCCGTCTCCCATACAGACTAGGCAATACATTTCACTTCAACTGAAAAAGATGAAGGTAGCGGCACCGATGATGATGATGATGATGGTGAATTCTGCAGCTGGCGCATAGCCTTCGCTTGCTCTCCAAGTTCGGCGGGTTACCAGGTGTTGGGCTTTTGCAATCGTGGTTGGCTACTAGTTCGCCGACTCCATCGTCTGATGTTTTCGGCACAACAACAAAAAAACTCTTCACCTTTTAGCCTACACAACGGCGGCTACTATTGTAGTTAAAGCTATAACGCTTGTTAGCATTCAAAGCCTCTCCTGCCTTCGTTAATTTCCCTTCCTGCTCGGCTCTCAGCTTCGTTCGTTCCCTCCCCTCCCCAGAGGCGTCATGCACATAGGGGGCACAGGGGCTCTTGCCCCCTCATATTTGTCTTGTATTTTTTTTTAAATTAAGTATTTATTTTGTTGTTTCTCTGTAATACTACTAGCCACCTACATATGTAGGATTTTAATTTGAGCCAGTTTGCTACAGCATGAAAATAATCCTGCAGCAATAGGAAATGTGGATTATAATTAATAAAAATGTTTGTGGAGATTGATACATTTTTCGTAATGGAAGTGACAAACTTCAGAAGGTTTTTATACCCTAAATACATTACAAGGTTAACCTTTATTTCTTTGCAGGAAAGTCCTCCTGCAACAAGGTGATCTAATTAAGATCCTACATCTGTAGGCAATTGTATGAAGTTGGCTTTAGCTAGCACAGATCTTCCCAATCTTCCCAACCATAAAGACATTTTAGGCTATCAATCAATCGATTAAATGTATTTATAAAGCCCCATTTACATCAGTCGATGTCACAACGTGCTATCCAGAAACCCAGCCTAAAACCCCCCAAAACAGCAAGCAGTATAGGTGTAGGTGTAATCAAGATAGAGAAGCTATCTTGTCTAACTATCTTAGCTGGCATGCCTGCTGGCAAGGTAGGTAGGGTTTAGAAAAGCAAGAAATAACTAAATGTACTGATAAGACTCATATTCCTTTCAAATATATATATATATTTATTTATTTATTTATTTATTTTTTTAAATCCATTCACGAGGATGTAGACAGCTCAAGACATATGCTTAGATATGCATAAAAATAATCTCCTTTTTTTTTTTTACAAAGAATTAAGCATAATGATTATGGCTCTAGATTGCAAGACAAGGTGGTTTAAGGTGTTTGAAAAATGAAAAATTCTCCAACTTTTAGATGAGGGGGGAGCCCCACTCGGTCCACCCCCAGCCATCCTCACGTACTGTACTTTGTGCCCCCTCGGATGTTTGGGGTGCACGACGCCCCTGTCCCTTCCCTCACTCTCTCTCTGTCTGTCACCTCCCCCTTTGCCTCCTAGTGAGTGAGTAGGAGGGGTTGTTTTACTACTGACACAGGTCACAGTTCCCCTTTGCCTCCTAGTGAGTGAGTAGGAAGGGTCGTTTTACTACTGACACAGGTCACCACCCCCTTTGCCTCCTAGTGAGTGAGTAGGAAGGGTCGTTTTACTACTGACACAGGTCACCACCCCTTTGCCTCCTAGTGAGTGAGTAGGAAGGGTCGTTTTACTACTGACACAGGTCACAGTTCCCCTTTGCCTCCTAGTGAGTGAGTAGGAAGGGTCGTTTTACTACTGACACAGGTCACCACCCCCTTTGCCTCCTAGTGAGTGAGTAGGAAGGGTCGTTTTACTACTGACACAGGTCACCACCCCCTTTGCCTCCTAGTGAGTGAGTAGGAAGTGTCGTTTTACTACTGACACAGGTCACAGTTCCCCTTTGCCTCCTAGTGAGTGAGTAGGAGGGGTCGTTTTACTACTGACACAGGTCACAGTTCTGTGCACCCCAATACGCAAAACACACAGACTGAGGCCTACATAACGTTTATCATCTGTCCTCCCATACTGACACAACAGACACTCATTTAAAAACAGATCAAATTTTGAACACGCAAATCATTGGAAATTGAAACCATTGTATGGAATGTGGTGTGTGTGTGTGTGTGTATCAGTGGCATGCTGTCAGTCGGCCTCATCCGGTCTCTAGTCCAGGAAGCTACAATGTACCATTTACTTCCTTCTGATACTTCAACAGGGTTTTAACAACTTTCCAAGGCGGATCACACTGTTTGTGTGTGTGTGTGTGTGTGTGTGTGTGTGTGTGTGTGTGTGTGTGTGTGTGTGTGTGTGTGTGTGTGTGTGTGTGTGTGTGTGAGTGTGTGTGTCAAAGTTATTGGCCTTCAAAAGCGAAGTGTAAGTGCACTAGGACTGATGGTCGCTGGTCTAAAGTAGTTCACTATATAGGGAATAGGGTGCCATAGGGCTCTGGTCTAAAGTAGTGCACTATACAGGGAATAGGGTGCCATAGGGCTCTAGTCTAAAGTAGTGCACTATATAGGGAATAGGGTGCCATAGGGCTCAACACTACTTTATTGTGTCTTGGTTAGAATAGAACACCACTTTATTGTCCCTTGGTTAGAATAGAACACCACTTTATTGTTTTGGTTAGAATAGAACACCACTTGGTTAGAATAGAACACCACTTTATTGTCCCTTGGTTAGAATAGAACACCACTTTATTGTCCCTTGGTTAGAATAGAACACCACTTTATTGTCCCTTGGTTAGAATAGAACACCACTTTATTGTCCTTGGTTAGAATAGAACACCACTTTATTGTCCCTTGGTTAGAATAGAACACCACTTTATTGTCCCTTGGTTAGAATAGAACACCACTTTATTGTCCCTTGGTTAGAATAGAACACCACTTTATTGTCCCTTGGTTAGATAGAACACCACTTTATTGTCCCTTGGTTAGAATAGAACACCACTTTATTGTCCCTTGGTTAGAATAGAACACCACTTTATTGTCCCTTGGTTAGAATAGAACACCACTTTATTGTCCCTTGGTTAGAATAGAACACCACTTTATTGTCCCTTGGTTAGAATAGAACACCACTTTATTGTCCCTTGGTTAGAATAGAACACCACTTTATTGTCCCTTGGTTAGAATAGAACCCCACTTTATTTTCCCTTGGTTAGAATAGAACACCACTTTATTTTCCCTTGGTTTGAATAGAACACCACTTTATTGTGTCTTGGTTAGAATAGAACACCACTTTATTGTGTTTTAGTTAGAATAGAACACCACTTTATTGTCCCTTGGTTAGAATAGAACACCACTTTATTTTCCCTTGGTTTGAATAGAACACCACTTTATTGTGTCTTGGTTAGAATAGAACACCACTTTATTGTTCTTTAGTTAGAATAGAACACCACTTTATTGTCCCTTGGTTAGAATAGAACACCACTTTATTGTCCCTTGGTTAGAATAGAACACCACTTTATTGTTTGAATAGAACACCACTTTATTGTGTCTTGGTTAGAATAGAACACCACTTTATTGTGTCCCTTGGTTAGAATAGAACACCACTTTATTGTCCCTTGGTTAGAATAGAACACCACTTTATTGTCCCTTGGTTAGAATAGAACACCACTTTATTGTCCCTTGGTTAGAATAGAACACCACTTTACTTTGTCTTGGTTATAGAACACCACTTTATTGTTGGTTAGAATAGAACACCACTTTATTGTCCCTTGTTAGAATAGAACACCACTTTATTGTCCCTTGGTTAGAATAGAACACCACTTTATTGTCCCTTGGTTAGAATAGAACACCACTTTATTGTCCCTTGGTTAGAATAGAACACCACTTTATTGTCCCTTGGTTAGAATAGAACACCACTTTATTGTCCCTTGGTTAGAAGAACACCACTTTATTGTCCCTTGGTTAGAATAGAACACCACTTTATTGTCCTTGGTTAGTATAGAACCCCACTTTATTGTCCCTTGGTTAGAATAGAACACTACTTTATTGTCCCTTGGTTAGAATAGAACACCACTTTATTGTCCCTTGGTTAGAATAGAACACCACTTTATTGTCCCTTGGTTAGAATAGAACACCACTTTATTGTCCCTTGGTTAGAATAGAACACCACTTTATTGTCCCTTGGTTAGAATAGAACACCACTTTATTGTCCCTTGGTTAGAATAGAACACCACTTTATTGTCCCTTGGTTAGAATAGAACACCACTTTATTGTCCCTTGGTTAGAATAGAACACCACTTTATTTTTCCCTTGGTTAGAATAGAACACTGCTTTATTGTGTCTTGGTTAGAATAGAACACCACTTTATTGTCCCTTAGTTAGTATAGAACACTACTTTATTGTGTCTTGGTTAGAATAGAACACCACTTTATTGTGTCTTGGTTAGAATAGAACACCACTTTATTGTGTCTTGGTTAGAATAGAACACCACTTTATTGTGTCTTGGTTAGAATAGAACACCACTTTATTGTCCCTTGGTTAGAATAGAACACCACTTTATTGTCCCTTGGTTAGAATAGAACACCACTTTATTTTCCCTTGGTTTGAATAGAACACCACTTTATTGTCCCTTGGTTAGAATAGAACACCACTTTATTGTCCCACTTTATTGTTTGGTTAGAATAGAACACCACTTTATTTTCCCTTGGTTTGAATAGAACACCACTTTATTGTGTCTTCGGTTAGAATAGAACACCACTTTATTGGTTAGAATAGAACACCACTTTATTGTGTCTTGGTTAGAATAGAACACCACTTTATTGTCCTTGGTTAGAATAGAACACCACTTTATTGTCCCTTGGTTAGAATAGAACACCACTTTATTGTGTCTTGGTTAGAATAGAACACCACTTTATTGTGTCTTGGTTAGAATAGAACACCACTTTATTGTCCCTTGGTTAGAATAGAACACCACTTTATTGTCCCTTGGTTAGAATAGAACACCACTTTATTGTCCCTTGGTTAGAATAGAACACCACTTTATTGTCCCTTGGTTAGAATAGAACACCACTTTATTGTCCCTTGGTTAGAATAGAACACCACTTTATTGTCCCTTGGTTAGAATAGAACACCACTTTATTGTGTCTTGGTTAGAATAGAACACTACTTTATTGTCCCTTGGTTAGAATAGAACACCACTTTATTGTCCCTTAGTTAGTATAGAACACTATTTTATTGTCCCTTGGTTAGTATAGAACACCACTTTATTGTCCCTTGGTTAGAATAGAACACCACTTTATTGTCCCTTGGTTAGAATAGAACACCACTTTATTGTCCCTTGGTTAGAATAGAACACCACTTTATTGTGTCTTGGTTAGAATAGAACACCACTTTATTGTGTCTTGGTTAGAATAGAACACCACTTTATTGTCCCTTGGTTAGAATAGAACACCACTTTATTGTCCCTTGGTTAGAATAGAACACCACTTTATTGTGTCTTGGTTAGAATAGAACACCACTTTATTGTGTCTTGGTTAGAATAGAACACCACTTTATTGTGTTTTAGTTAGAATAGAACACCACTTTATTGTCCCTTGGTTTGAATAGAACACCACTTTATTTTCCCTTGGTTTGAATAGAACACCACTTTATTGTGTCTTGGTTAGAATAGAACACCACTTTATTGTTCCTTGGTTAGAATAGAACACCACTTTATTGTCCCTTGGTTAGAATAGAACACCACTTTATTGTCCCTTGGTTAGAATAGAACACCACTTTATTGTGTCTTGGTTAGAATAGAACACTACTTTATTGTCCCTTGGTTAGAATAGAACCCCACTTTATTGTCCCTTAGTTAGAATAGAACACCACTTTATTGTCCCTTAGTTAGTATAGAACCCCACTTTATTGTCCCTTGGTTAGAATAGAACACCACTTTATTGTCCCTTGGTTAGAATAGAACACCACTTTATTGTCCCTTGGTTAGAATAGAACACCACTTTATTGTCCCTTGGTTAGAATAGAACACCACTTTATTGTCCCTTGGTTAGAATAGAACCCCACTTTATTGTCCCTTAGTTAGAATAGAACACCACTTTATTGTCCCTTAGTTAGTATATAACCCCACTTTATTGTCCCTTGGTTAGAATAGAACACCACTTTATTGTCCCTTGGTTAGAATAGAACACCACTTTATTTTCCCTTGGTTTGAATAGAACACCACTTTATTGTCCCTTGGTTAGAATAGAACACCACTTTATTGTCCCTTGGTTAGAATAGAACACCACTTTATTGTCCCTTGGTTAGAATAGAACACCACTTTATTGTCCCTTGGTTAGAATAGAACACCACTTTATTGTCCCTTGGTTAGAATAGAACACCACTTTATTGTCCCTTGGTTAGAATAGAACACCACTTTATTGTCCCTTGGTTAGAATAGAACACCACTTTATTGTCCCTTAGTTAGTATAGAACACCACTTTATTGTGTCTTGGTTAGAATAGAACACCACTTTATTGTGTCTTGGTTAGAATAGAACACCACTTTATTGTGTCTTGGTTAGAATAGAACACCACTTTATTGTCCCTTGGTTAGAATAGAACACCACTTTATTTTCCCTTGGTTTGAATAGAACACCACTTTATTGTGTCTTGGTTTGAATAGAACACCACTTTATTGTGTCTTGGTTAGAATAGAACACCACTTTATTGTCCCTTGGTTAGAATAGAACACCACTTTATTTTCCCTTGGTTTGAATAGAACACCACTTTATTGTGTCTTGGTTAGAATAGAACACCACTTTATTGTGTTTTAGTTAGAATAGAACACCACTTTATTGTGTTTTAGTTAGAATAGAACACCACTTTATTGTCCCTTGGTTTGAATAGAACACCACTTTATTTTCCCTTGGTTTGAATAGAACACCACTTTATTGTGTCTTGGTTAGAATAGAACACCACTTTATTGTGTCTTGGTTAGAATAGAACACCACTTTATTGTCCCTTGGTTAGAATAGAACACCACTTTATTGTCCCTTGGTTAGAATAGAACACCACTTTATTGTCCACTTTTATTGTCCCTTGGTTAGAATAGAACACCACTTTATTGTCCCTTGGTTAGAATAGAACACCACTTTATTGTCCCTTAGTTAGTATAGAACCCCACTTTATTGTCCCTTGGTTAGAATAGAACACCACTTTATTGTCCCTTAGTTAGTATAGAACCCCACTTTATTGTCCCTTGGTTAGAATAGAACACCACTTTATTGTCCCTTAGTTAGTATAGAACCCCACTTTATTGTCCCTTGGTTAGTATAGAACACCACTTTATTGTGTCTTGGTTAGAATAGAACACCACTTTATTGTGTCTTGGTTAGAATAGAACACTACTTTATTGTCCCTTGGTTAGAATAGAACACCACTTTATTGTCCCTTAGTTAGAATAGAACACCATTTTATTGTCCCTTGGTTAGTATAGAACACCACTTTATTGTCCCTTGGTTAGAATAGAACACCACTTTATTGTCCCTTGGTTAGAATAGAACACTTTATTGTCCCTTGGTTAGAATAGAACACCACTTTATTGTCCCTTGGTTAGAATAGAACACCACTTTATTGTCCCTTGGTTAGAATAGAACACCACTTTATTGTCCCTTGGTTAGAATAGAACACCACTTTATTGTCCCTTGGTTAGAATAGAACACCACTTTATTTTCCCTTGGTTAGAATAGAACACCACTTTATTGTGTCTTGGTTAGAATAGAACACCACTTTATTGTCCCTTAGTTAGTATAGAACACCACTTTATTGTGTCTTGGTTAGAATAGAACACCACTTTATTGTGTCTTGGTTAGAATAGAACACCACTTTATTGTGTCTTGGTTAGAATAGAACACCACTTTATTGTGTCTTGGTTAGAATAGAACACCACTTTATTGTCCCTTGGTTAGAATAGAACACCACTTTATTGTCCCTTGGTTAGAATAGAACACCACTTTATTGTGTCTTGGTTAGAATAGAACACCACTTTATTGTCCCTTGGTTAGAATAGAACACCACTTTATTGTCCCTTGGTTAGAATAGAACACCACTTTATTGTCCCTTGGTTAGAATAGAACACCACTTTATTGTGTCTTGGTTAGAATAGAACACCACTTTATTGTTCTTTTATTGTGTTAGAATAGAACACCACTTTATTGTCCCTTGGTTAGAATAGAACACCACTTTATTGTGTCTTGGTTAGAATAGAACACCACTTTATTGTGTCTTGGTTAGAATAGAACACCACTTTATTGTGTCTTGGTTAGAATAGAACACCACTTTATTGTCCCTTGGTTAGAATAGAACACCACTTTATTGTCCCTTGGTTAGAATAGAACACCACTTTATTGTCCCTTGGTTAGAATAGAACACCACTTTATTGTCCCTTGGTTAGAATAGAACACCACTTTATTGTCCCTTGGTTAGAATAGAACACCACTTTATTGTGTCTTGGTTAGAATAGAACACCACTTTATTGTGTCTTGGTTAGAATAGAACACCACTTTATTGTCCCTTGGTTAGAATAGAACACCACTTTATTGTCCCTTGGTTAGAATAGAACACCACTTTATTGTCCCTTGGTTAGAATAGAACACCACTTTATTGTCCCTTGGTTAGAATAGAACACCACTTTATTGTCCCTTGGTTAGAATAGAACACCACTTTATTGTCCCTTGGTTAGAATAGAACACCACTTTATTGTCCCTTGGTTAGAATAGAACACCACTTTATTGTCCCTTGGTTAGAATAGAACACCACTTTATTGTCCCTTGGTTAGAATAGAACACCACTTTATTGTCCCTTGGTTAGAATAGAACACCACTTTATTGTCCTTGGTTAGTCCTTGGTTAGAATAGAACACCACTTTATTGTGTCTTGGTTAGAATAGAACACCACTTTATTGTCCCTTGGTTAGAATAGAACACCACTTTATTGTGTCTTGGTTAGAATAGAACACCACTTTATTGTCCCTTGGTTAGAATAGAACACCACTTTATTGTCCCTTGTCCCTTGTTAGAATAGAACACCACTTTTGGTTGTGTCTTGGTTAGAATAGAACACCACTTTATTGTGTCTTGGTTAGAATAGAACACCACTTTATTGTCCCTTGGTTAGAATAGAACACCACTTTATTGTCCCTTGGTTAGAATAGAACACCACTTTATTGTGTCTTGGTTAGAATAGAACACCACTTTATTGTGTCTTGGTTAGAATAGAACACCACTTTATTGTCCCTTGGTTAGAATAGAACACCACTTTATTGTCCCTTGGTTAGAATAGAACACCACTTTATTGTCCCTTGGTTAGAATAGAACACCACTTTATTGTCCCTTGGTTAGAATAGAACACCACTTTATTGTCCCTTAGTTAGTATAGAACCCCACTTTATTGTCCCTTGGTTAGTATAGAACACCACTTTATTGTGTCTTGGTTAGAATAGAACACCACTTTATTTTTCCCTTGGTTAGAATAGAACACTACTTTATTGTCCCTTGGTTAGAATAGAACACCACTTTATTGTCCCTTGGTTAGAATAGAACACCACTTTATTGTCCCTTGGTTAGAATAGAACACCACTTTATTGTCCCTTGGTTAGAATAGAACACCACTTTATTGTCCCTTGGTTAGAATAGAACACCATTATTGTGTCTATTGTGTCTTGTTAGAATAGAACACCACTTTATTGTCCCTTGGTTAGAATAGAACACCACTTTATTGTCCCTTGGTTTGGAATAGAACACCACTTTATTGTGTCTTGGTTAGAATAGAACACTACTTTATTGTCCCTTGGTTAGAATAGAACCCCACTTTATTGTCCCTTGGTTAGAATAGAACACCACTTTATTGTCCCTTAGTTAGTATAGAACCCCACTTTATTGTCCCTTGGTTAGTATAGAACACCACTTTATTGTGTCTTGGTTAGAATAGAACACCACTTTATTGTGTCTTGGTTAGAATAGAACACTACTTTATTGTCCCTTGGTTAGAATAGAACACCACTTTATTGTCCCTTAGTTAGTATAGAACACTATTTTATTGTCCCTTGGTTAGTATAGAACACTATTTTATTGTCCCTTGGTTAGTATAGAACACCACTTTATTGTCCCTTGGTTAGAATAGAACACCACTTTATTGTCCCTTGGTTAGAATAGAACACCACTTTATTTTTCCCTTGGTTAGAATAGAACACTGCTTTATTGTCCCTTGGTTAGAATAGAACACCACTTTATTGTCCCTTGGTTAGAATAGAACACCACTTTATTGTCCCTTGGTTAGAATAGAACACCACTTTATTGTCCCTTGGTTAGAATAGAACACCACTTTATTTTTCCCTTGGTTAGAATAGAACACTGCTTTATTGTGTCTTGGTTAGAATAGAACACCACTTTATTGTCCCTTAGTTAGTATAGAACACTACTTTATTGTGTCTTGGTTAGAATAGAACACCACTTTATTGTGTCTTGGTTAGAATAGAACACCACTTTATTGTGTCTTGGTTAGAATAGAACACCACTTTATTGTGTCTTGGTTAGAATAGAACACCACTTTATTGTCCCTTGGTTAGAATAGAACACCACTTTATTTTCCCTTGGTTTGAATAGAACACCACTTTATTGTGTCTTGGTTTGAATAGAACACCACTTTATTGTGTCTTGGTTAGAATAGAACACCACTTTATTGTCCCTTGGTTAGAATAGAACACCACTTTATTGTCCCTTGGTTAGAATAGAACACCACTTTATTGTGTCTTGGTTAGAATAGAACACCACTTTATTGTGTCTTGGTTAGAATAGAACACCACTTTATTGTGTCTTGGTTAGAATAGAACACCACTTTATTGTCCCTTGGTTAGAATAGAACACCACTTTATTGTGTCCCTTGGTTAGTCCCTTGGTTAGAATAGAACACTTTATTGTGTCTTGGTTAGAATAGAACTTTATTGTCCCTTGGTTAGAATAGAACACCACTTTATTGTCCCTTGGTTAGAATAGAACACCACTTTATTGTCCCTTGGTTAGAATAGAACACCACTTTATTGTAGAACACCACTTTATTGTCCCTTGGTTAGAATAGAACACCACTTTATTGTCCCTTGGTTAGAATAGAACACCACTTTATTGTCCCTTGGTTAGAATAGAACACCACTTTATTGTCCCTTGGTTAGAATAGAACACCACTTTATTGTCCCTTGGTTAGAATAGAACACCACTTTATTGTCCCTTGGTTAGAATAGAACACCACTTTATTGTGTCTTGGTTAGAATAGAACACCACTTTATTGTCCCTTGGTTAGAATAGAACACCACTTTATTGTCCCTTGGTTAGAATAGAACACCGCTTTATTGTCCCTTGGTTAGAATAGAACACCACTTTATTGTCCCTTGGTTAGAATAGAACACCACTTTATTGTCCCTTGGTTAGAATAGAACACCACTTTAAATAGAACACCACTTTATTGTCCCTTGGTTAGAATAGAACACCACTTTATTGTCCCTTGGTTAGAATAGAACACCACTTTATTGTCCCTTGGTTAGAATAGAACACCACTTTATTGTTTCCCTTGGTTTTATTGTCCCTTGGTTAGAGATAGAACACCACTTTTATTGTGTCTTGGTTAGAATAGAACACCACTTTATTGTCCCTTGGTTAGAATAGAACACTTTACTTTATTGTGTCTTGGTTAGAATAGAACACCACTTTATTGTCCCTTGTTAGAATAGAACACCACTTTATTGTCCCTTGTTAGAATAGAACACCACTTTATTGTCCCTTGGTTAGAATAGAACACCACTTTATTGTGTCCCTTGGTTAGTATAGAACACCACTTTATTGTCCCTTGGTTAGAATAGAACACTACTTTATTGTCTCTTGGTTAGAATAGAACACCACTTTATTTTTCCCTTGGTTAGAATAGAACACTGCTTTATTGTGTCTTGGTTAGAATAGAACACCACTTTATTGTGTCTTGGTTAGAATAGAACACTACTTTATTTTTCCCTTAGTTAGAATAGAACACCACTTTATTGTGTCTTGGTTAGAATAGAACACCACTTTATTGTCCCTTGGTTAGAATAGAACACCACTTTATTGTCCCTTGGTTAGAATAGAACACCACTTTATTGTCCCTTGGTTAGAATAGAACACCACTTTATTTTCCCTTGGTTTGAATAGAACCCCACTTTATTGTCCCTTAGTTAGTATAGAACACTACTTTATTGTGTCTTGGTTAGAATAGAACACCACTTTATTGTCCCTTGGTTAGAATAGAACACCACTTTATTGTGTCTTGGTTAGAATAGAACACCACTTTATTGTGTCTTGGTTAGAATAGAACACCACTTTATTGTCCCTTGGTTAGAATAGAACACCACTTTATTGTCCCTTGGTTAGAATAGAACACCACTTTATTGTCCCTTGGTTAGAATAGAACACCACTTTATTGTCCCTTGGTTAGAATAGAACACTACTTTATTGTCCCTTGGTTAGAATAGAACACCACTTTATTGTGTCACCACTTGTCCCTTTTAGTTAGAGAATAGAACACCACTTTATTGTCCCTTGGTTAGAATAGAACACCACTTTATTGTCCCTTGGTTAGAATAGAACACCACTTTATTGTCCCTTGGTTAGAATAGAACACCACTTTATTGTCCCTTGGTTAGAATAGAACACCACTTTATTGTCCCTTGGTTAGAATAGAACACCACTTTATTGTCCCTTGGTTAGAATAGAACACCACTTTATTGTCCCTTGGTTAGTATAGAACACCACTTTATTGTGTCTTGGTTAGAATAGAACACCACTTTATTGTGTCTTGGTTAGAATAGAACACTACTTTATTGTCCCTTGGTTAGAATAGAACACCACTTTATTGTCCCTTGGTTAGAAACACCACTTTATTGTCCCTTGGTTAGAATAGAACACCACTTTATTGTCCCTTGGTTAGAATAGAACACCACTTTATTGTCCCTTGGTTAGAATAGAACACCACTTTATTTTCCCTTGGTTAGAATAGAACACCACTTTATTGTCCCTTGGTTAGAATAGAACACCACTTTATTGTCCCTTGGTTAGAATAGAACACCACTTTATTGTCCCTTGGTTAGAATAGAACACCACTTTATTGTCCCTTGGTTAGAATAGAACACCACTTTATTTTTCCCTTGGTTAGAATAGAACACTGCTTTATTGTGTCTTGGTTAGAATAGAACACCACTTTATTGTCCCTTGGTTAGAATAGAACACCACTTTATTGTGTCTTGGTTAGAATAGAACACCACTTTATTGTGTCTTGGTTAGAATAGAACACCACTTTATTGTGTCTTGGTTAGAATAGAACACCACTTTATTGTGTCTTGGTTAGAATAGAACACCACTTTATTGTCCCTTGGTTAGAATAGAACACCACTTTATTTTCCCTTGGTTTGAATAGAACACCACTTTATTGTGTCTTGGTTAGAATAGAACACCACTTTATTGTGTCTTGGTTAGAATAGAACACCACTTTATTGTCCCTTGGTTAGAATAGAACACCACTTTATTGTTCCCTTGGTTAGAATAGAACACCACTTTATTGTGTCTTGGTTAGAATAGAACACCACTTTATTGTGTCTTGGAACACCACTTTATTGTGTCTTGGTTAAATAGAACACCACTTTATTGTGTTGGTTAGAATAGAACACCACTTTATTTTCCCTTGTTAGTTAGAACACCACTTTATTGTGTCTTGGTTAGAATAGAACACCACTTTATTGTGTCTTGGTTAGAATAGAACACCACTTTATTGTGTCTTGGTTAGAATAGAACACCACTTTATTGTCCCTTGGTTAGAATAGAACACCACTTTATTGTCCCTTGGTTAGAATAGAACACCACTTTATTGTCCCTTGGTTAGAATAGAACACCACTTTATTGTGTCTTGGTTAGAATAGAACACTACTTTATTGTCCCTTGGTTAGAATAGAACACCACTTTATTGTCCCTTGGTTAGAATAGAACACCACTTTATTGTCCCTTGGTTAGAATAGAACACCACTTTATTGTCCCACTTTATTGTCCCTTGTTAGAATAGAACACCACTTTATTGTGTCCCTTGGTTAGAATAGAACACCACTTTATTGTGTCTTGGTTAGAATAGAACACCACTTTATTGTCCCTTGGTTAGAATAGAACACCACTTTATTGTCTTGGTTAGAATAGAACACCACTTTATTGTCCCTTGGTTAGAATAGAACACCACTTTATTGTCCCTTGGTTAGAATAGAACACCACTTTATTGTCCCTTGGTTAGAATAGAACACCACTTTATTGTCCCTTGGTTAGAATAGAACACCACTTTATTGTCCCTTGGTTAGAATAGAACACCACTTTATTGTCCCTTGGTTAGAATAGAACACCACTTTATTGTCCCTTGGTTAGAATAGAACACCACTTTATTGTCCCTTGGTTAGAATAGAACACCACTTTATTGTGTCTTGGTTAGAATAGAACACCACTTTATTGTCCCTTGGTTAGAATAGAACACCACTTTATTGTGTCTTGGTTAGAATAGAACACCACTTTATTGTCCCTTGGTTAGAATAGAACACCACTTTATTGTCCCTTGGTTAGAATAGAACACCACTTTATTGTCCCTTGGTTAGAATAGAACACCACTTTATTGTCCCTTGGTTAGAATAGAACACCACTTTATTGTCCCTTTGGTTAGAATAGAACACCACTTTATTGTCTTTGGTTAGAATAGAACACCACTTTATTGTGTCTTGGTTAGAATAGAACACCACTTTATTGTTCTTGGTTAGAATAGAACACCACTTTATTGTCCCTTGGTTAGAATAGAACACCACTTTATTGTGTCTTGGTTAGAATAGAACACCACTTTATTGTGTCTTGGTTAGAATAGAACACCTTTATTTTCCTTGGTTAGAATAGAACACCACTTTTGGTTAGAATAGAACACCACTTTATTGTCCCTTGGTTAGAATAGAACACCACTTTATTGTCCCTTGGTTTGGTTAGAATAGAACACCACTTTATTGTCCCTTGGTTAGAATAGAACACTTTATTGTCTTTATTGTTAGTCTTGGTTAGAATAGAACACCACTTTATTGTCCCTTGGTTAGAATAGAACACCACTTTATTGTGTCTTGGAACACCACTTTAGAATAGAACACCACTTTATTGTGTCTTGGTTAGAATAGAACACCACTTTATTGTCCCTTGGTTTAGAATAGAACACCACTTTATTGTCCCTTGGTTAGAATAGAACACCACTTTATTGTCCCTTGGTTAGAATAGAACACCACTTTATTGTCCCTTGGTTAGAATAGAACACCACTTTATTGTCCCTTTATTGTTAGAATAGAACACCACTTTATTGTCCCTTGGTTAGAATAGAACACCACTTTATTGTCCCTTGGTTAGAATAGAACACCACTTTATTGTCCCTTGGTTAGAATAGAACACCACTTTATTGTGTCCCTTGGTTAGAATAGAACACCACTTTATTGTCCCTTGGTTAGAATAGAACACCACTTTATTGTCCCTTGGTTAGAATAGAACACCACTTTATTGTGTCTTGGTTAGAATAGAACACCACTTTATTGTGTCTTGGTTAGAATAGAACACCACTTTATTGTGTCTTGGTTAGAATAGAACACCACTTTATTGTGTCTTGGTTAGAATAGAACACCACTTTATTAGAATAGAACACCACTTTATTGTCCCACTTTATTGTCCCTTGGTTAGAATAGAACACCACTTTATTTTCCCTTGGTTTGAATAGAACACCACTTTATTGTCCCTTGGTTAGAATAGAACACCACTTTATTGTGTCTTGGTTAGAATAGAACACCACTTTATTGTCCCTTGGTTAGAATAGAACACCACTTTATTGTCCCTTGGTTAGAATAGAACACCACTTTATTGTTAGTAGAACACCACTTTATTGTTCTTGGTTAGAATAGAACACCACTTTATTGTCCCTTTATTGTCCCTTGGTTAGAATAGAACACCACTTTATTGTCCCTTGTGTCTTGTTAGAATAGAACACCACTTTATTGTCCCTTGGTTTGGTTAGAATAGAACACCACTTTATTGTCCCTTGGTTAGAATAGAACACCACTTTATTGTGTCTTGGTTAGAATAGAACACCACTTTATTGTGTCTTGGTTAGAATAGAACACCACTTTATTGTGTCTTGGTTAGAATAGAACACCACTTTATTGTGTCTTGGTTAGAATAGAACACCACTTTATTGTGTCTTGGTTAGAATAGAACACCACTTTATTGTGTCTTGGTTAGAATAGAACACTACTTTATTTTTCCCTTAGTTAGAATAGAACACCACTTTATTGTGTCTTGGTTAGAATAGAACACCACTTTATTGTGTCTTGGTTAGAATAGAACACCACTTTATTGTCCCTTAGTTAAAATAGAACACCACTTTATTGTCCCTTAGTTAGAATAGAACACCACTTTATTGTCCCTTAGTTAGAATAGAACACCACCAGCTGTTTCTCTTAGCCTATAATGTAGAGGACTCTGAGTGGTTGGTGTCCCTCCTGTTACCCTACAATGTAGAGGACTCTGAGTGGTTGGTGTCCCTCTTACCCTACAATGTAGAGGGCTCTGAGTGGTTGGTGTCCCTCCTGTTACCCTACAATGTAGAGGACTCTGAGTGGTTGGTGTCCCTCCTGTTACCCTACAATGTAGAGGGCTCTGAGTGGTTGGTGTCCCCCCTCTTACCCCACAATGTAGGTCCCTCCTGTTACCCTACAATGTAGAGGACTCTGAGTGGTTGGTGTCCCTCCTGTTACCCTACAATGTAGAGCACTCTGAGTGGTTGGTGTCCCTCCTGTTACCCCACAATGTAGAGGACTCTGAGTGGTTGGTGTCCCTCTTACCCTACAATGTAGAGGGCTCTGAGTGGTTGGTGTCCCCCTCTTACCCTACAATGTAGAGGACTCTGAGTGGTTGGTGTCCCTCCTGTTACCCTACAATGTAGAGGACTCTGAGTGGTTGGTGTCCCTCCTGTTACCCCACAATGTAGAGGACTCTGAGTGGTTGGTGTCCCTCTTACCCTACAATGTAGAGGGCTCTGAGTGGTTGGTGTCCCCCTCTTACCCCACAATGTAGAGGACTCTGAGCGGTTGGTGTCCCTCCTGTTACCCTATAATGTAGAGGAATCTGAGTGGTTGGTATCCCTCCTGTTACCCTACAATGTAGAGGACTCTGAGTGGTTGGTGTCCCTCTTACCCTACAATGTAGAGGACTCTGAGTGGTTAGAGTCAGGTGTGTTAACAGAGCTAGAGTCAGGTGTGTTAACAGAGTTAGAGTCAGGTGTGTTGACAGAGTTAGAGTCAGGTGTGTTAACAGAGTTAGAGTCAGGTGTGTTAACAGAGTTAGAGTCAGGTGTGTTAACAGAGTTAGAGTCAGGTGTGTTAACAGAGTTTGAGCCAGGTGTGTTAACCAAGGTGCTGAGTTCGAGTCAGGTGTGTTAACAGAGGTGCTGTGGTAGAGTCAGGTGTGTTAACAGAGGTGCTGTGGTAGAGTCCGGTGTGTTAACAGAGCTGCTGTGGTAGAGTCAGGTGTGTTAACAGAGGTGGTGAGTTAGAGTCAGGTGTGTTAACAGAGTTAGAGTCAGGTGTGTTAACAGAGGAACTGAGTTAGAGTCAGGTGTGTTAACAGAGTTAGAGTCAGGTGTGTTAACAGAGTTAGAGTCAGGTGTGTTAACAGAGTTAGAGTCAGGTGTGTTAACAGAGTTAGAGTCAGGTGTGTTAACAGAGGTGTTGTGAGAAAGAAGACACAGCCTAGACTATTGATAACTCTGCTCAGAGATTAAAGAATACACACTGAGACAGACACACACACACACACACACACACACACACACACACACACACACACACACACACACACTGAGGCAGACACACACACACGCACGCACACACACACACACACTGATTTGATTTGATTTGATGCAGATACACACACATACACACAAACACACAATGAGACAGAGACACACACACACACACACACATGATTGGTTGGTTGAACACACACACACACACACACACACACACACAGAGACAGACACACACACACACAAACTCTGAGGCAGACACACACACACACACACACACTCACACTGAGGCATACAAACAAACACACGGACACAGAGACAGTCACACACACACACACACACACACACACACACACACACACACACACACACACACACACACACACACACACACACACACACACACACACACACACACACACACACACACACACACACACACACACACACAAAAACACCCTAGACCAGAGCCCTATTCCCTATATAGTGAACTACTATAGACCAGAGCCCTATTCCCTATATAGTGAACTACTAGTGACCAGAGCCCTATTCCCTATATAGTGAACTACTAGTGACCAGAGCCCTATTCCCTATATAGTGAACTACTAGTGACCAGAGCCCTATTCCCTATATAGTGAACTACTAGTGACCAGAGCCCTATTCCCTATATAGTGAACTACTAGTGACCAGAGCCCTATTCCCTATATAGTGATCTACTAGTGACCAGAGCCCTATTCCCTATATAGTGATCTACTATTGACCAGAGCCCTATTCCCTATATAGTGAACTACTATTGACCAGAGCCCTATTCCCTATATAGTGATCTACTAGTGACCAGAGCCCTATTCCCTATATAGTGAACTACTAGTGACCAGAGCCCTATTCCCTATATAGTGAACTACTAGTGACCAGAGCCCTATTCCCTATATAGTGATCTACTAGTGACCAGAGCCCTATTCCCTATATAGTGAACTACTAGTGACCAGAGCCCTATTCCCTATATAGTGATCTACTAGTGACCAGAGCCCTATTCCCTATATAGTGATCTACTAGTGACCAGAGCCCTATTCCCTATATAGTGATCTACTAGTGACCAGAGCCCTATTCCCTATATAGTGAACTACTAGTGACCAGAGCCCTATTCCCTATATAGTGATCTACTAGTGACCAGAGCCCTATTCCCTATATAGTGATCTACTAGTGACCAGAGCCCTATTCCCTATATAGTGAACTACTAGTGACCAGGGCCCTATTCCCTATATAGTGATCTACTAGTGACCAGGGCCCTATTCCCTATATAGTGATCTACTAGTGACCAGAGCCCTATTCCCTATATAGTGAACTACTAGTGACCAGAGCCCTATTCCCTATATAGTGATCTACTAGTGACCAGAGCCCTATTCCCTATATAGTGATCTACTAGTGACCAGAGCCCTATTCCCTATATAGTGAACTACTAGTGACCAGGCCCTATTCCCTATATAGTGATCTACTAGTGACCAGGGCCCTATTCCCTATATAGTGATCTACTAGTGACCAGAGCCCTATTCCCTATATAGTGAACTACTAGTGACCAGAGCCCTATTCCCTATATAGTGAACTACTAGTGACCAGGGCCCTATTCCCTATATAGTGATCTACTAGTGACCAGAGCCCTATTCCCTATATAGTGAACTACTAGTGACCAGAGCCCTATTCCCTATATAGTGAACTACTAGTGACCAGAGCCCTATTCCCTATATAGTGAACTACTAGTGACCAGAGCCCTATTCCCTATATAGTGATCTACTAGTGACCAGAGCCCTATTCCCTATATAGTGAACTACTAGTGACCAGAGCCCTATTCCCTATATAGTGAACTACTAGTGACCAGAGCCCTATTCCCTATATAGTGAACTACTAGTGACCAGAGCCCTATTCCCTATATAGTGAACTACTAGTGACCAGAGCCCTATTCCCTATATAGTGATCTACTAGTGACCAGAGCCCTATTCCCTATATAGTGATCTACTAGTGACCAGAGCCCTATTCCCTATATAGTGATCTACTAGTGACCAGAGCCCTATTCCCTATATAGTGATCTACTAGTGACCAGAGCCCTATTCCCTATATAGTGAACTACTAGTGACCAGAGCCCTATTCCCTATATAGTGAACTACTAGATGACTAGAGCCCTATTCCCTATATAGTGATCTACTAGTGACCAGAGCCCTATTCCCTATATAGTGAACTACTAGTGACCAGAGCCCTATTCCCTATATAGTGAACTACTAGATACTAGAGCCCTATTCCCTATATAGTGATCTACTAGTGACCAGAGCCCTATTCCCTATATAGTGAACTACTAGTGACCAGAGCCCTATTCCCTATATAGTGATCTACTAGTGACCAGAGCCCTATTCTCTATATAGTGAACTACTAGTGACCAGATCCCTATTCCCTATATAGTGATCTACTAGTGACCAGAGCCCTGTTCCCTATATAGTGAACTACTAGTGACCAGAGCCCTATTCCCTATATAGTGAACTACTAGGGACCAGAGCCCTATTCCCTATATAGTGAACTACTAGTGACCAGAGCCCTGTTCCCTATATAGTGAACTACTAGTGACCAGAGCCCTATTCCCTATATAGTGTACTACTAGTGACCAGAGCCCTATTCCCTATATAGTGTACTACTATAGACCAGAGCCCTATTCCCTATATAGTGATCTACTAGTGACCAGAGCCCTATTCCCTATATAGTGAACTACTAGTGACCAGAGCCCTATTCCCTATATAGTGAACTACTAGATACTAGAGCCCTATTCCCTATATAGTGATCTACTAGTGACCAGAGCCCTATTCCCTATATAGTGAACTACTAGTGACCAGAGCCCTATTCCCTATATAGTGATCTACTAGTGACCAGAGCCCTATTCCTATATAGTGAACTACTAGTGACCAGATCCTATTCCCTATATAGTGATCTACTAGTGACCAGAGCCCTGTTCCCTATATAGTGAACTACTAGTGACCAGAGCCCTATTCCCTATATAGTGAACTACTAGGGACCAGAGCCCTATTCCCTATATAGTGAACTACTAGTGACCAGAGCCCTATTCCCTATATAGTGAACTACTAGTGACCAGAGCCCTATTCCCTATATAGTGATCTACTAGTGACCAGAGCCCTATTCTCTATATAGTGAACTACTAGTGACCAGAGCCCTATTCCCTATATAGTGATCTACTAGTGACCAGAGCCCTATTCCCTATATAGTGATCTACTAGTGACCAGAGCCCTATTCCCTATATAGTGAACTACTAGTGACCAGAGCCCTATTCCCTATATAGTGATCTACTAGTGACCAGAGCCCTATTCTCTATATAGTGAACTACTAGTGACCAGATCCCTATTCCCTATATAGTGATCTACTAGTGACCAGAGCCCTGTTCCCTATATAGTGAACTACTAGTGACCAGAGCCCTATTCCCTATATAGTGAACTACTAGGGACCAGAGCCCTATTCCCTATATAGTGAACTACTAGTGACCAGAGCCCTATTCCCTATATAGTGAACTACTAGTGACCAGAGCCCTATTCCCTATATAGTGATCTACTAGTGACCAGAGCCCTATTCTCTATATAGTGAACTACTAGTGACCAGAACCCTATTCCCTATATAGTGATCTACTAGTGACCAGAGCCCTATTCCCTATATAGTGATCTACTAGTGACCAGAGCCCTGTTCCCTATATAGTGAACTACTAGATACCAGAGCCCTATTCCCTATATAGTGAACTACTAGTGACCAGAGCCCTATTCCCTATATAGTGATCTACTAGTGACCAGAGCCCTATTCCCTATATAGTGAACTACTAGTGACCAGAGCCCTATTCCCTATGTAGTGAACTACTAGTGACCAGAGCCCTATTCCCTATATAGTGATCTACTAGTGACCAGAGCCCTATTCCCTATATAGTGATCTACTAGTGACCAGAGCCCTATTCCCTATATAGTGAACTACTAGGGACCAGAGCCCTATTCCTATATAGTGAACTACTAGTGACCAGAGCCCTATTCCCTATATAGTGAACTACTAGTGACCAGAGCCCTATTCCCTATATAGTGAACTACTAGTGACCAGAGCCCTATTCCCTATATAGTGAACTACTAGTGACCAGAGCCCTATTCCCTATATAGTGATCTACTAGTGACCAGAGCCCTATTCCCTATATAGTGAACTACTAGGGACCAGAGCCCTATTCCCTATATAGTGAACTACTAGTGACCAGAGCCCTATTCCCTATATAGTGAACTACTAGTGACCAGAGCCCTATCCCCTATATAGTGAACTACTAGTGACCAGAGCCCTATTCCCTATATAGTGAACTACTAGTGACCAGAGCCCTATTCCCTATATAGTGAACTACTAGTGACCAGAGCCCTATTCCCTATATAGTGAACTACTAGGGACCAGAGCCCTATTCCCTATATAGTGAACTACTAGTGACCAGAGCCCTATTCCCTATATAGTGAACTACTAGGGACCAGAGCCCTATTCCCTATATAGTGAACTACTAGGGACCAGAGCCCTATTCCCTATATAGTGAACTACTAGTGACCAGAGCCCTATTCCCTATATAGTGCACTACTAGTGACCAGAGCCCTATTCCCTATATAGTGAACTACTAGTGACCAGAGCCCTATTCCCTATATAGTGAACTACTAGGGACCAGAGCCCTATTCTCTATATAGTGAACTACTAGGGACCAGAGCCCTATTCCCTATATAGTGAACTACTAGGGACCAGAGCCCTATTCCCTATATAGTGAACTACTAGGGACCAGAGCCCTATTCCCTATATAGTGAACTACTAGTGACCAGAGCCCTATTCCCTATATAGTGATCTACTAGTGACCAGAGCCCTATTCCCTATATAGTGAACTACTAGTGACCAGAGCCCTGTTCCCTATATAGTGAACTACTAGTGACCAGGGCCCTATTCCCTATATAGTGAACTACTAGTGACCAGAGCCCTATCCCTATATAGTGAACTACTAGTGACCAGAGCCCTATTCCCTATATAGTGAACTACTAGTGACCAGAGCCCTATTCCCTATATAGTGAACTACTAGTGACCAGAGCCCTATTCCCTATATAGTGAACTACTAGGGACCAGAGCCCTATTCCCTATATAGTGAACTACTAGTGACCAGAGCCCTATTCCCTATATAGTGAACTACTAGGGACCAGAGCCCTATTCCCTATATAGTGAACTACTAGGGACCAGAGCCCTATTCCCTATATAGTGAACTACTAGTGACCAGAGCCCTATTCCCTATATAGTGCACTACTAGTGACCAGAGCCCTATTCCCTATATAGTGAACTACTAGTGACCAGAGCCCTATTCCCTATATAGTGATACTAGGGACCAGAGCCCTATTCTCTATATAGTGAACTACTAGGGACCAGAGCCCTATTCCCTATATAGTGAACTACTAGTGACCAGAGCCCTATTCCCTATATAGTGAACTACTAGTGACCAGAGCCCTATTCCCTATATAGTGAACTACTAGTGACCAGAGCCCTATTCCCTATATAGTGAACTACTAGTGACCAGAGCCCTATTCCCTATATAGTGAACTACTAGTGACCAGAGCCCTATTCCCTATATAGTGAACTACTAGGGACCAGAGCCCTATTCTCTATATAGTGAACTACTAGGGACCAGAGCCCTATTCCCTATATAGTGAACTACTAGTGACCAGAGCCCTATTCCCTATATAGTGAACTACTAGTGACCAGAGCCCTGTTCCCTATATAGTGAACTACTAGTGACCAGAGCCCTATCCCTATATAGTGAACTACTAGTGACCAGAGCCCTATTCCCTATATAGTGAACTACTAGTGACCAGAGCCCTATTCCCTATATAGTGAACTACTAGTGACCAGAGCCCTATTCCCTATATAGTGAACTACTAGGGACCAGAGCCCTATTCCCTATATAGTGAACTACTAGTGACCAGAGCCCTATTCCCTATATAGTGAACTACTAGGGACCAGAGCCCTATTCCCTATATAGTGAACTACTAGGGACCAGAGCCCTATTCCCTATATAGTGAACTACTAGTGACCAGAGCCCTATTCCCTATATAGTGCACTACTAGTGACCAGAGCCCTATTCCCTATATAGTGAACTACTAGTGACCAGAGCCCTATTCCCTATATAGTGAACTACTAGGGACCAGAGCCCTATTCTCTATATAGTGAACTACTAGGGACCAGAGCCCTATTCCCTATATAGTGAACTACTAGTGACCAGAGCCCTATTCCCTATATAGTGAACTACTAGTGACCAGAGCCCTATTCCCTATATAGTGAACTACTAGTGACCAGAGCCCTATTCCCTATATAGTGAAACTAGTGACCAGAGCCCTATTCCCTATATAGTGAACTACTAGTGACCAGAGCCCTATTCCCTATATAGTGAACTACTAGGGACCAGAGCCCTATTCTCTATATAGTGAACTACTAGGGACCAGAGCCCTATTCCCTATATAGTGAACTACTAGTGACCAGAGCCCTATTCCCTATATAGTGAACTACTAGTGACCAGAGCCCTATTCCCTATATAGTGAACTACTAGTGACCAGAGCCCTATTCCCTATATAGTGCACTACTTTAGACCAGAGCCCTGTTCCCTATATAGTGAACTACTAGGGACCAGAGCCCTATTCCCTATATAGTGAACTACTAGTGACCAGAGCCCTATTCCCTATATAGTGCACTACTAGTGACCAGAGCCCTATTCCCTATATAGTGAACTACTAGTGACCAGAGCCCTATTCCATATATAGTGAACTACTAGTGACCAGAGCCCTATTCCCTATATAGTGAACTAATATATCC
Source organism: Oncorhynchus tshawytscha (assembly GCF_018296145.1). Classification (NCBI taxonomy): domain Eukaryota; kingdom Metazoa; phylum Chordata; class Actinopteri; order Salmoniformes; family Salmonidae; genus Oncorhynchus; species Oncorhynchus tshawytscha. Next base: position 83,820 of record NW_024609204.1, on the reverse strand, counting down.
TTCCTGTTTGGCCCTGTCCGGGGGTGTCCTCGGATGGGGCCACAGTGTCTCCTGACCCCTCCTATCTCAGCCTCCAGTATTTATGCTGCAGTAGTTTATGTGTCGGGGGACTAGGGTCAGTTTGTTATATCTGGAGTACTTCTCCTGTCCTATTCGGTGTCCTGTGTGAATTTAAGTGTGCTCTCTCTAATTCTCTCTTTCTCTCTTTCTTTCTCTCGGAGGACCTGTGCCCTAGGACCATGCCTCAGGACTACCTGCCATGATGACTCCTTGCCTTCCCCAGTCCACCTGGCCGTGCTGCTGCTCCAGTTTCAACTGTTCTGCCTTATTATTATTCGACCATGCTGGTCATTTATGAACATTTGAACATCTTGGCCATGTTCTGTTATAATCTCCACCCGGCACAGCCAGAAGAGGACTGGCCACCCCACATAGCCTGGTTCCTCTCTAGGTTTCTTCCTAGGTTTTGGCCTTTCTAGGGAGTTTTTCCGAGCCACCGTGCTTCTACACCTGCATTGCTTGCTGTTTGGGGTTTTAGGCTGGGTTTCTGTATAGCACTTTGAGATATCAGCTGATGTACGAAGGGCTATATAAATAAATTTGATTTGATTTGAAATTTGATTTACTAGTGACCAGAACCCTATTCCCTATATAGTGAACTACTAGTGACCAGGGCCCTATTCCCTATATAGTGAACTACTAGTGACCAGGGCCCTATTCCCTATATAGTGAACTACTAGTGACCAGGGCCCTATTCCCTATATAGTGATCTACTAGTGACCAGAGCCCTATTCCCTATATAGTGAACTACTAGTGACCATTGCCCCTTGGGCCTCTCTGAGGAGATTGTTCCTGTAACAGCAGGGCACAGCCGATGATGCTGGAGGAGCTGGCTGCCTGAATCCAAGAGGTGTTTTTATTTGTCAATGAACGGAGCAAATGTTTGGTCTGTGGAGACAGGTGCATTTACCAGTCCCCCACTAGGTGGCAGTACAGCCCAGCATATTTTAATCTCAAGGTTGCCAGGAGAGTTTGATATAGGAAAACAACAAAATGGCACCCTATTCACTATGTAGTGAACTACTAGTGACCAGAGCCCTATTCCCGATATAGTTAACTACTATTGACCAGAGGCCTATTCCCTATATAGTGCACTACTAGTGACCAGAGCCCTATTCCCTATATAGTGATCTACTAGTGACCAGAGCCCTATTCCCTATATAGTGATCTACTAGTGACCAGAAACCTATTCCCTATATAGTGAACTAATAGTGACCAGAACCCTGGTGACAGTGTGCGTATCCTCCCCATATGGGATCGTCATGATTGGCTTGACAAGGACGCTAACGACCCAGGCTAAGTTTCAGAGGCATGGTCCTCCAGTCCATATAGATATAGTTCACCCTAGCCAGACACTGATCTAGGATCAGCTTTCCCTCCCAAATCCTAACTTAAACCATTAGATGTGAACTTAACCACAGATCTAGGATCAGCTGATAATCCTCAAACCTGTGTGTGTTTGATATAATTATTGATCGGTTGAAAACAGCGGTGCATGGTTTCCCCTGGTTTCCACTCTGGTTCCATAATCAATCAACATCCTCAGCCAGCACATGACTGATGACTGAGTGGACGAACCCTACACCCTACATAGTAGACATGACTGATCACTGAGTGGACGAACCCTACACCCTACATAGTAGACATGACTGATCACAGAGTGGACAAACCCTACACCCTACATAGTAGACATGACTGATCACTGAGTGGATAAACCCTACACCCTACACCCTACATAGTAGACATGACTGATGACTGAGTGGACGAACCCTACACCCTACATAGTAGACATGACTGATCACTGAGTGGACGAACCCTACACCCTACATAGTAGACATGACTGATCACTGAGTGGACGAACCCTACACCCTACATAGTAGACATGACTGATCACTGAGTGGACGAACCCTACACCCTACATAGTGCACTGGGTCCTGGTCCGAAGTAGTGCACTATAAAGGGCATAGGGTGCCATAATGACAAAGCTTGACCCTCTGGCACACGCCTGATGATGTCTGAATCCACTGAGTTGACTAGGGCCCAGGTAACACACACACACACACACACACACACACACACACACACACACACACACACACACACACACACACACACACACACACACCTGTCTTATGTCCTGTCTATCAGTGTATAGGATGAACCTTGGCCTTCCAGAACTCCCCTATGTGTGTGTGTGTGTGTGTGTGTGTGTGTGTGTGTGTGTGGTGTGTGTGTGTGTGTGTGTGTGTGTGTGTGTGTGTGTGTGTGTGTGTGTGTGTGTGTGAGAGAGAGAGAGAGAGAGAGAATACCATCCTACCACTCCTCTCTGATTATATAACACCTGATACACAGAGATAACACAGCACTGCACAACAGAGAGGAGGTCTACCCAGGTAACAGAGAGACCTACCCAGGTAACAGAGAGGTCTACCCAGGTAACAGAGAGACCTACCCAGGTAACAGAGAGACCTGCCCAGGTAACAGAGAGGTCTACCCAGGTAACAGAGAGGTCTACCCAGGTAACAGGTAAGGTAACAGAGAGGTCTACCCAGGTAACAGAGAGGTCTACCCAGGTAACAGAGAGACCTACCCAGGTAACAGAGACCTACCCAGGTAACAGAGGGTCTACCCAGGTAACAGAGAGGTCTACCCAGGTAACAGAGAGACCTACCCAGGTAACAGAGAGGTCTACCCAGGTAACAGAGAGGTCTACCCAGGTAACAGAGAGACTACCCAGGTAACAGAGAGGTCTACCCAGGTAACAGAGGTAACAGAGAGGTCCTACCCAGGTAACAGAGAGGTCTACCCAGGTAACAGAGAGGTCTACCCAGGTAACAGAGAGGTCTACCCAGGTAACAGAGAGGTCTACCCAGGTAACAGAGAGGTCTACCCAGGTAACAGAGAGGTCTACCCAGGTAACAGAGAGACTAACAGAGAGGTCCCAGGTAACAGAGAGACCTACCCAGGTAACAGAGAGGTCTACCCAGGTAACAGAGAGACCTACCCAGGTAACAGAGAGGTCTACCCAGGTAACAGAGAGGTCTACCCAGGTAACAGAGAGGTCTACCCAGGTAACAGAGAGGTCTACCCAGGTAACAGAGAGGTCTACCCAGGTACCCAGGTAACAGAGAGGTCTACCCAGGTAACAGAGAGGTCAGGTAACAGAGAGACTACCCAGGTAACAGAGAGGTCTACCCAGGTAACAGAGAGGTCTACCCAGGTAACAGAGAGACCTACCCAGGTAACAGAGAGGTCTACCCAGGTAACAGAGAGGTCTACCCAGGTAACAGAGAGGTCTACCCAGGTAACAGAGAGACCCAGGTAACAGAGAGGTCTACCCAGGTAACAGAGAGGTCCTACCCAGGTAACAGAGAGGTCTACCCAGGTAACAGAGAGGTCTACCCAGGTAACAGAGAGGATACCCAGGTAACAGAGAGGTCTACCCAGGTAACAGAGAGGTCTACCCAGGTAACAGAGAGGTCTACCCAGGTAACAGAGAGGTAACTACCCAGGTAACAGAGAGGTCTACCCAGGTAACAGAGAGGTCTACCCAGGTAACAGAGAGACCTACCCAGGTAACAGAGAGGTCTACCCAGGTAACAGAGAGGTAACAGAGAGGTCCTACCCAGGTAACAGAGAGGTCTACCCAGGTAACAGAGAGGTCTACCCAGGTAACAGAGAGGTCTAGGTAACAGAGAGGTCTACCCAGGTAACAGAGAGGTCTACCCAGGTAACAGAGAGACCTACCCAGGTAACAGAGAGGTCTACCCAGGTAACAGAGAGGTCTACCCAGGTAACAGAGAGGTCCTACCCAGGTAACAGAGAGGTAACTACCCAGGTAACAGAGAGGTCTACCCAGGTAACAGAGAGGTCTACCCAGGTAACAGAGAGAGTCTACCCAGGTAACAGAGACAGGTAACAGAGAGTCTACCCAGGTAACAGAGAGGTCTACCCAGGTAACAGAGAGGTCTACCCAGGTAGGTAACAGAGAGGTACCCAGGTAACAGAGAGGTCTACCCAGGTAACAGAGAGGTCTACCCAGGTAACAGAGAGGTCTACCCAGGTAACAGAGAGGTCTACCCAGGTAACAGGTAGGCAGGTAACAGAGGTCTACCCAGGTAACAGAGAGGCCTACCCAGGTAACAGAGAGGTCTACCCAGGTAACAGAGAGGTCTACCCAGGTAACAGAGAGACCTACCCAGGTAACAGAGAGGTCTACCCAGGTAACAGAGAGGTCTACCCAGGTAACAGAGAGGTCTACCCAGGTAACAGAGAGGTCTACCCAGGTAACAGAGAGGTCTACCCAGGTAACAGAGAGGATACCCAGGTAACAGAGAGGTCTACCCAGGTAACAGAGAGGTCTACCCAGGTAACAGAGAGGTCTACCCAGGTAACAGAGAGGTCTACCCAGGTAACAGAGAGGTCTACCCAGGTAACAGAGAGGCCTACCCAGGTAACAGAGAGGTCTACCCAGGTAACAGAGAGGCCTACCCAGGTAACAGAGAGGCTACCCAGGTAACAGAGAGGTCTACCCAGGTAACAGAGAGGTCTACCCAGGTAACAGAGAGGTCTACCCAGGTAACATCTACCCAGGTAACAGAGAGGTCCTACCCAGGTAACAGAGAGACCTACCCAGGTAACAGAGAGGGAGGTCTACCCAGGTAACAGAGAGACCTACCCAGGTAACAGAGAGGTCCTACCCAGGTAACAGAGAGGTCTACCCAGGTAACAGAGAGGTCCTACCCAGGTAACAGAGAGGTCTACCCAGGTAACAGAGAGGTCTACCCAGGTAACAGGTAGAGGATACCCAGGTAACAGAGAGGTCCTACCCAGGTAACAGAGAGGTCTACCCAGGTAACAGAGAGGCCTACCCAGGTAACAGAGAGGTCTACCCAGGTAACAGAGAGGTCTACCCAGGTAACAGGTAACAGAGAGGCCTACCCAGGTAACAGAGGTCTACCCAGGTAACAGAGAGGTCTACCCAGGTAACAGAGAGGTCTACCCAGGTAACAGAGAGGACCTACCCAGGTAACAGAGAGGCCTACCCAGGTAACAGAGAGACCTACCCAGGTAACAGAGAGGTCTACCCAGGTAACAGGTAACAGAGAGGTCTACCCAGGTAACAGAGAGGATACCCAGGTAACAGAGAGGTCTACCCAGGTAACAGAGAGGTAACCCAGGTAACAGAGAGGTCTACCCAGGTAACAGAGAGGCCTACCCAGGTAACAGAGAGGCCTACCCAGGTAACAGAGAGGCCTCTACCCAGGTAACAGAGAGGTCTACCCAGGTAACAGAGAGGTCTACCCAGGTAACAGAGAGGTCTACCCAGGTAACAGAGGCTAGGTAACAGAGAGGCCCCAGGTAACAGAGAGGTCTACCCAGGTAACAGAGAGGCCTACCCAGGTAACAGAGAGGTCCCAGGTACCCAGGTAACAGAGAGGTCTACCCAGGTAACAGAGAGGTCTACCCAGGTAACAGAGAGGTCTACCCAGGTAACAGAGAGGTCTACCCAGGTAACAGAGAGGTCTACCCAGGTAACAGAGAGGCTACCCAGGTAACAGAGAGGTCTACCCAGGTAACAGGAGGGTCTACCCAGGTAACAGAGAGAGAGACTACCCAGGTAACAGAGAGGCCTACCCAGGTAACAGAGAGGTCTACCCAGGTAACAGAGAGACCTACCCAGGTAACAGAGAGGTCTACCCAGGTAACAGAGAGGTCTACCCAGGTAACAGAGAGGCCTACCCAGGTAACAGAGAGGTCTACCCAGGTAACAGAGAGGCCTACCCAGGTAACAGAGAGGCCTACCCAGGTAACAGAGAGGTCTACCCAGGTAACAGAGAGGTCTACCCAGGTAACAGAGAGGTCTACCCAGGTAACAGAGAGGTCTACCCAGGTAACAGAGAGGTCTACCCAGGTAACAGAGAGGTCTACCCAGGTAACAGAGAGGTCTACCCAGGTAACAGAGAGGCTACCCAGGTAACAGAGAGGTCTACCCAGGTAACAGAGAGGTCAGAGGTAACTACCCAGGTAACAGAGAGGTCTAACAGAGAGTCTAGGTAACAGAGAGGTCTACCCAGGTAACAGAGAGGTCCTACCCAGGTAACAGGTAACAGAGGTCTACCCAGGTAACAGAGAGGCCTACCCAGGTAACAGAGAGGTCTACCCAGGTAACAGAGAGGTCTACCCAGGTAACAGAGAGTCTACCCAGGTAACAGAGAGGTCTACCCAGGTAACAGAGAGGGTCTACCCAGGTAACAGAGAGGTCTACCCAGGTAACAGAGAGGTCTACCCAGGTAACAGAGAGGCCTACCCAGGTAACAGAGAGGTCCTACCCAGGTAACAGAGAGGTCTACCCAGGTAACAGAGAGGTCTACCCAGGTAACAGAGAGACCTACCCAGGTAACAGAGAGGTCTACCCAGGTAACAGAGAGGCCTACCCAGGTAACAGAGAGGTCTACCCAGGTAACAGAGAGATCTACCCAGGTAACAGAGAGACCTACCCAGGTAACAGAGAGGCCTGCACAGGTAAAACTGAGCACAGGTGTGGTTTCGATTCACCTGAAACAACAGGTCGGAAGATCATCTCTCTAGCAGCACAGTCAGGTGTAGATTCCAGATCCAGTCAACCTGCAACAGAGAACAGCCGGAGACTACACCTGATTACACCTGGTGTCGTAGATGTGTTCTCTACTGTACCAGCTGAGGCAGGTTAGACAGGGTGCTGTTCTCTACTGTACCAGCCGAGGCAGGTTAGACAGGGTGCTGTAGATGTGTTCTCTACTGTACCAGCGGAGGCAGGTTAGACAGGGTGCTGTAGATGTGTTCTCTACTGTACCAGCTGAGGCAGGTTAGACAGGGTGCTGTACTCTACTGTACCAGCTGAGGCAGGTTAGACAGGGTGCTGTAGATGTGTTCTCTACTGTACCAGCTGAGGCAGGTTAGACAGGGTGCTGTACTCTACTGTACCAGCTGAGGCAGGTTAGACAGGGTGCTGTAGATGTGTTCTCTACTGTACCAGCTGAGGCAGGTTAGACAGGGTGCTGTAGATGTGTTCTCTACTGTACCAGCTGAGGCAGGTTAGACAGGGTGCTGTAGATGTGTTCTCTACTGTACCAGCTGAGGCAGGTTAGACAGGGTGCTGTTCTCTACTGTACCAGCTGAGGCAGGTTAGACAGGGTGCTGTTCTCTACTGTACCAGCAGAGGCAGGGGGATGACAGGGTGCTGTACTCTACTGGTTTAGACAGGGTGCTGTATCTTGTACCAGCCGAGGCAGGTTAGACAGGGTGCTGTAGATGTGTTCTCTACTGTACCAGCTGAGGCAGGTTAGACAGGGTGCTGTAGATGTGTTCTCTACTGTACCAGCTGAGGCAGGTTAGACAGGGTGCTGTAGATGTGTTCTGTTCTCTAGGCTGTACCAGCTGAGGCAGGTTAGACAGGGTGCTGTTCTCTACTGTACCAGCTGAGGCAGGTTAGGTTACAGGGTGCTGTTGTGTTCTCTACTGTACCAGCTGAGGCAGGGTGCTGTTCTCTAGTACCAGCTGCAGGTTAGGGTGCTGTTCTCTACTGTACCAGCTGAGGCAGGTTAGACAGGGTGCTGTTCTCTACTGTACCAGCTGAGGCAGGTTAGACAGGGCTGAGGCAGGTTAGACAGGGTGTTCTCTACTGTACCAGCTGAGGCAGGTTAGACAGGGTGCTGTAGATGTGTTCTCTACTGTACCAGCTGAGGCAGGTTAGACAGGGTGCTGTAGATGTGTTCTCTACTGTACCAGCTGAGGCAGGTTAGACAGGGTGCTGTAGATGTGTTCTCTACTGTACCAGCCGAGGCAGTCTGGAGTCAGAGGGCAGGAGGAGAGATTTCATCACACTTTGCACCTCATGCACAGAGATCTCATCGCCACGGAAACAGATAAGACCCGGGTAATCAGGTAACGACAGGCGTCTCACCTGGATATCTGAGGACGCCGCACGTATGCTTGCCGACATCACCAAGGCCGAGATAATTCCTTCGGACAGTCAGAGAGAGAAGGGGCGGGGGGGACAGACTGACTGACTGCTGTCTACCTGAAGCAGGTTTGTCTCTGAGGTATCGACCTGTCACCAGTAGCTGCTGAGACCACAGAAACGTGCCTCTGCTTCAGGTGAGTTCTGACAACATGGACACTCAGTCATCTACAGTATATTATATAGAGTTACTCTGTGTGGATGGGGTGTATGGACCTGTGTGACAGAGGTAGAGGGTTATGGAGTATTGCTTTGTGAAGATAATTTAGTTAGGATTTACGGTAACTCCTGTTTTTTTGGTTAGGATTTACGGTAACTCCTGTTTTTTGGTTAGGATTTACGGTAACACCTGGTTTTTGGTTAGGATTTACGGTAACTGTTTTTTTAGCTGCACTGTTTGTTCAGTCATGTTACCAGACACCTTGCCCTGATTTGGTTCGGTTAGTTTACAGGTAACACCTGTTTTTTTCTGGTTAGGGAGTAACATGTTTTTTACAAATCAAATCATCTTCAACACATACACATGTTCTAAGATGTTTCGCACACCGAATCAGCGTATTCTAGTTCAATGTTGTTAAGTCTGAACAAGTAATAACAAACATCTGTCCAGTCCACGTGATGGAAGCAGTCTAACTGGATATGTGAATGAGTCAGCTGGTACGAGCAGCATAAAGATACAGTAGATGATATCCAGTTTTTTATGGACAGACCTCAGCGTGGGAGCTTCTTGTTTTAGTTTCTGTCTGTAGGCAGGGATCAACAAAATGGAGTCAACAGTTAGGATTTACAGTAACTCCTGTTTTTTTGTTAGGATTTACGGTAACACCTGTTTTTTTGGTTAGGATTTACGGTAACTCCAGTTTTTTATTTATTTTTTTTACTTCATACCCTTTGTACCTTGTGTTATGTCATTTGTTTTGATTCATATTATTCTGTTGCAAACTAGAAAGGGTAATTTTCAGGAAGAAAAAGTGTGTGCCTTGCAGAATCTGAACAATCTGAACAATCTGAATTGTGGTAGAGGATGTGTGTAAAAAATTGTGTACATTAACTTTCAATTCCAACTTAAATCACCGAGACACAATGTGTTTCTTCCCTCCAATCAAAAAGAGGGTTGTGTGTTTTGTATTGTATTTTGTCAGTAAAGTAATTTGTATTAGAACAATGGAGAAAACAATGGAGAAAAGAACAATGGAGAACTATGGAGAAAAGAACAATGGAGAACAATGGAGAAAAGAACAATGGAGAACAATGGAGAAAAGAACAATGGAGAACAATGGAGAACAATGGAGAAAAGAACAATGGAGAACAATGGAGAAAAGGGGTGTGGTCAAATCAACTCCCTGATATTTGAGTTTAGTGAGAGTAGTGTGTCAAACCGTGTGTGTAATGAATACTCAGGGAGGGAAGAAAAATGTGTAGATTCACACGTAGAGCACAGCAGATGTTTATTAAAGCAGGAATCGTGGTCGCAGGCAGGCAATGGTCAAACACAGGTAGGCAGTCAAAAAACAAAACAATACCTCACAACCATACAAAGAGAAAGAACTGAACTAAATAGGGAGATGATGAGAAACGGACACAGGTGAAATCAATGAACAACAATGAAAGACAGGGCTGCGTTCCAGAACAACGGAACAACGGCTACGTTCCAGAACAACGGAACAAAGGCTACGTTCCAGAACAATGGAACAAAGGCTACGTTCCAGAACAAAGGAACAAAGGCTACATTCCAGAACAAAGGAACAAAGGCTACGTTCCAGAACAAAGGAACAAAGGCTACGTTCCAGAACAAAGGCTACATTCCAGAACAAAGGCTACGTTCCAGAACAACGGCACAAAGGTTACGTTCCAGAACAACTGAACAAAGGCTACATTCCAGAACAAAGGAACAAAGCTACGTTCCAGAACAACGGAACAAAGGCTACATTCCAGAACAAAGGAACAAGGCTACGTTCCAGAACAACGGAACAAAGGCTACATTCCAGAACAAAGGAACAAGGCTACGTTCCAGAACAAAGGAACAAAGCTACGTTCCAGAACAAAGGAACAAAGGCTACGTTCCAGAACAAAGGAACAAAGGCTACGTTCCAGAACAAAGGAACAAAGGCTACGTTCCAGAACAAAGGAACAAAGGCTACGTTCCAGAACAAAGGAACAAAGGCTACGTTCCAGAACAACGGAACAAAGGCTACGTTCCACAACAACGGAACAAAGAATACATTCCACAACAACGGAACAAAGGCTACGTTCCAGAACAAAGGAACAAGGCTACGTTCCAGAACAAATGAACAAAGGCTACATTCCAGAACAAATGAACAAAGGCTATGTTCCAGAACAAAGGAACAAGGCTACGTTCCAGAACCTTGAACAGTAGTACCCCCCCATAGGAGGATCTTGAACAACGGCACCGGAGGGTGGAGCGACAAGGAGCAGAGGCAGACGCCTAGAGGTCCGGCAGGCTGGTTCGACGCGGTCATGGACTGACACGACATTCTGCCTCAGGAAGGTCTGTGATGAAGTCAACATCTATGTGGGACCAGGGTCTGTGAGGGATTGGCAAAGGTTGAAGCTTCCCAGAAGGGAGATGAGGGATTTTGGTATGCACACTGGACAGGCACACTGGACAAGAGAGTAGGCACACTGGACAGGAGAGTACGTAATCCCTTACGTCGGATGCCAGTGAGGACCACCAGAACTTCCGGGCTAGAAGTTTGGTGGTTCGTGTAATGTCCGGATGTCCTGACCCCAAGGACGTGTGACAACATTGCATCAGTCTGGGGTCTAACAGCTGCTGACACATAACTCCTCCCAGCTGGTGTCTCAGGAGGAGCCGGGTCTGAGGTTAGGGCCTCTTGTATGGCAGAGTGAACCTCCCACTGTACCTGTCCCATAATGCAAGAGGAAGGAAGAATGGGTGTAGAGTCTGAGTTACTGGTCGGTAGGTCAAACTGGCGGGAGAGAGCGTCGCTTTCACATTTTTCTTTCCAGGGATGTAAGTAACATGAAAATGGAAGTGTGTGAAGAGCCCAGCGGGCTTGTCTGGAGTTTAACCTCTTGGCCCCAGATTATATTCTGAATATATTCCAGATTACGATGATATGTTAAGATGAAAAAGGTATGTTGTGCGCCCTCCAACCAGTGGCGCCACTCCGATGGCCATGTTGATGGCGAGGAGTTCTCTGGTCCCCACATTGTAATTCCTCTCAGCGGGGATAACTTCCTGGAGAAGAAGGCAAAGGGATGTGATTTGGGAGGTGTTCCCACCCGCTGAGAGAGTATGGCTCCTACTTCGGAGGCATTCACCTCCAGGGTGAAAGGAAGGGTCTGATCCGGTTGGAGAAGGGCAGGAGCTGAGATGAAGAGGCATCCACCTCCAGGGTAAAAGGAAGGGTCTGATCCGGTTAGAGAAGGGCAGGAGCTGAGATGAAGAGGCATCCACCTCCAGGGTAAAAGGAAGGGTCTGATCCGGTTAGAGAAGGGCAGGAGCTGAGATGAAGAGGCATCCACCTCCAGGGTAAAAGGAAGGGTCTGATCCGGTTGGAGAAGGGCAGGAGCTGAGATGAAGAGGCATCCACCTCCAGGGTAAAAGGAAGGGTCTGATCCGGTTGGAGAAGGGCAGGAGCTGAGATGAAGAGGCATCCACCTCCAGGGTAAAAGGAAGGGTCTGATCCGGTTGGCGAAGGGCAGGAGCTGAGATGAAGAGGCATCCACCTCCAGGGTAAAAGGAAGGGTCTGATCCGGTTAGAGAAGGGCAGGAGCTGAGATGAAGAGGCATCCACCTCCAGGGTAAAAGGAAGGGTCTGATCCGGTTGGAGAAGGGCAGGAGCTGAGATGAAGAGGCATCCACCTCCAGGGTGAAAGGAAGGGTCTGATCCGGTTGGAGAAGGGCAGGAGCTGAGATGAAGAGGCGTTTCAAGCTGAACGCAGTCAGGGCTGTATCAGTCCATTGAAGGGCCCGGTCTTTTGTCTGGTAAGGGCAGTGAGCGGGGCGGCAGTAGAACTGAAGTTCCGAATGAACCGGTGATAGAAGTTGGAGAACCCAATGAAACGTTGGAGTTCCTTAACGGTGGTGGGTTTGGGCCCATTACTGATGGCGGTGACTTTGTCCTCATCCATGCTGACCCCTCCAGGTGTCAGTAGGAAGCCGAGGAAGTTCACATGGAAGATGCTCTTTTCAGTCTTCACATAAAAGGTTATGGTCAAGGAGCCGTTGAAGAACCTTTTGCACATGCTTTATGTGTTCCTTCAGGGAGTAGGAGTAAATCAGGAGGTCATCAATGTAGACAATGAGAAAGCGGTTGATCCTTTCCTGGAAAACCTCATTCATAAAGGATTGGAAGACGGCGAGGGAGTTCGTAAGGCCGTAGGGCAGGACCAGGTATTCATAGTGCCCTCGAGCAGTGATAAAGGTCTTCCATTCGTCACCTTCACGTATACTGACAAGGTTATATGCACTTCGCAGTTCGAGTTTAGTATAGATGTCGGCGCGGCCCACTTGTTCAAGGGTCGCTGGATCAGAGGAAGAGGGAAACGGTTCTTGACCGTGACGTCATTCAGGGAACGATAATCAATACATGGACGGAGACCACCGTTCTTTTTTTCCCGACGAAGAAGAAGCTGGACGCAGTCGGGTAAGAAGGACGAATGAAACCGTTTGAGTGATTCATCAATGTAGTTCTCCATTGCCTCATTTTCCGGGATCGATAGGGGGTTAACATGACCCTTCGGTGGGGACACTACAGGGAGTAAGACAATAGCACAGTCTCCTGGACAATGTGGTGGCAGAGTGGAGGCCTGGACTTTGCTGAAGACGTTGCTGTACTGGGTGTATTCAGATGGTATGGTGGGTGGCACTGCCGAGGCAGGGTCCTCAAAGGTGGTGGCTCTGCAGGGTAGGCTGAGACAACTGGTGAAGCAGGAAGAAGACCAGGACAGTAGTTCACCTTGTCTCCACGAGATGGCAGGGTCATGACGACAAAGCCAGGGTGTCCGAGGATGAGTGGCTGTTTGGGGGATGAGAGTTCCATGAGTTGAATGGTTTCGGTGTGGAAGACTCCAATCTGGAGGGTGACGCTCTGTGGTCAGGTGCGTGATGAACCCCATGCCCAATGGCTGCCCGTCCAGGGTGTTAATCCTTAAGGGAGGGGTGACGCTCTGTGGTCAGGTGCGTGATGAAGCCCGGGCCTAATGGCTGCCCGTCCAGGGTGTTAATCCTTAAGGGAGGGTGACAGGTGTTAGATCAAAATCAAGCTCTTCTACTCGCTGGTGATTGATAAAATTACCTGCTGCTCCCGAAGCTATCGAGCCTTCTACGGACTTGGTAACCCCCTTCACTGTCATCAATACTGGGACAGAGAATTGAAGTTCTATGAGGAGGTCTCCTATAGGACGACTGGAGGGAGAGTGATCAAATACCTCTTTGAAGAGGGTGTGGAAATGGGTCTTGGATCGGAGTTCTGTGCTGTTGGAAGTCCATCTGGCGCTGTCCCAATCCAGGTCAGTAGAGACAAACAAAATCCACCCTGCTCTTATCGGTGGCGAAGTTAGTGGGGGTTGTGCTCAATGTGTTTGCTGCATTACATCAGAAATCCCTGACATTTCCCAGGTCGAACCGTCATATTTTCCAGACATGGGTATGAACGAAGGAGGGCTATGGGTTACGATACCTGGCATCAGGGGAGAAGGGATAGGCTGGCGGAGATGGTTATGATACCTGGCATCAGGGGAGTAGGGATAGGCTGGCGGAGATGGTTATGATACCTGGCATCGGAGGAGTAGGGATAGGCTGGCGGAGATGGTTATGATACCTGGCATCAGGGGAGAGGGATAGGCTGGCGGAGATGGTTATGATACCTGGCATCAGGGGAGTAGGGATAGGCTGGCGGAGATGGTTACGATACCTGGCATCAGGAGAAGGGATAGGCTGGCGGAGATGATGGTTACGATACCTGGCATCAGGGGAGAAGGGATAGGCTGGCGGAGATGATGGTTATGATACCTGGCATCAGGAGGAGTAGGGATAGGCTGGCGGAGATGGTTACGATACCTGGCATCAGGGGAGAAGGGATAGGCTGGCGGAGATGGTTACGATACCTGGCATCAGGGGAGAAGGGATAGGCTGGCGGAGATGGTTATGATACCTGGCATCAGGGGAGTAGGGATAGGCTGGCGGAGATGGTTATGATACCTGGCATCAGGGGAGAAGGGATAGGCTGGCGGAGATGGTTATGATACCTGGCATCAGGGGAGAAGGGATAGGCTGGCGGAGAAGATGGTTATGATACCTGGCATCAGGGGAGAAGGGATAGGCTGGCGGAGAAGATGGTTATGATACCTGGCATCAGGGGGAGAAGGGATAGGCTGGCGGAGATGGTTATGATACCTGGCATCGGAGGAGTAGGGATAGGCTGGTGGAGAAGATGGTTACGATACCTGGCATCGGAGGAGTAGGGATAGGCTGGCGGAGAAGATGGTTATGATACCTGGCATCGGAGGAGAAGGGATAGGCTGGCGGAGAAGATGGTTACGATACCTGGCATCGGAGGAGTAGGGATAGGCTGGCGGAGAAGATGGTTACGATACCTGGCATCGGAGGAGAAGGGATAGGCTGGCGGAGAAGATGGTTATGATACCTGGCATCGGAGGAGAAGGGATAGGCTGGCGGAGAAGATGGTTACGATACCTGGCATCGGAGGAGAAGGGATAGGCTGGCGGAGAAGATGGTTATGATACCTGGCATCGGAGGAGAAGGGATAGGCTGGCGGAGAAGATGGTTACGATACCTGGCATCGGAGGAGTAGGGATAGGCTGGCGGAGAAGATGGTTATGATACCTGGCATCGGAGGAGAAGGGATAGGCTGGCGGAGAAGATGGTTACGATACCTGGCATCGGAGGAGTAGGGATAGGCTGGCGGAGAAGATGGTTACGATACCTGGCATCGGAGGAGAAGGGATAGGCTGGCGGAGAAGATGGTTACGATACCTGGCATCGGAGGAGAAGGGATAGGCTGGCGGAGAAGATGGTTACGATACCTGGCATCGGAGGAGAAGGGATAGGCTGGCGGAGAAGATGGTTACGATACCTGGCATCGGAGGAGAAGGGATAGGCTGGCGGAGAAGATGGTTACGATACCTGGCATCGGAGGAGAAGGGATAGGCTGGCGGAGAAGATGGTTACGATACCTGGCATCGGAGGAGAAGGGATAGGCTGGCGGAGAAGATGGTTACGATACCTGGCATCGGAGGAGAAGGGATAGGCTGGCGGAGAAGATGGTTATGATACCTGGCATCGGAGGAGAAGGGATAGGCTGGCGGAGAAGATGGTTACGATACCTGGCATCGGAGGAGTAGGGATAGGCTGGCGGAGAAGATGGTTACGATACCTGGCATCGGAGGAGAAGGGATAGGCTGGCGGAGAAGATGGTTATGATACCTGGCATCGGAGGAGAAGGGATAGGCTGGCGGAGAAGATGGTTATGATACCTGGCATCGGAGGAGAAGGGATAGGCTGGCGGAGAAGATGGTTACGATACCTGGCATCGGAGGAGAAGGGATAGGCTGGCGGAGAAGATGGTTACGATACCTGGAATCGGAGGAGTAGGGAATCCATAGGCTGGCGGAGAAGATGGTTATTCATACCTGGCATCGGAGGAGAAGGGATAGGCTGGCGGAGAAGATGGTTCACAACCTGGCATCGGAGGAGAAAGAAGGCTGTCGGAGAAGATGGTTAGATACCTGGCATCGGAGGAAACCAAGGCTGGAGGAGAAATGGTTAACAAAAATGGCATCGGAGGAGTAGGGATAGGCTGGCGGAGAAGATGGTTAAGAAACATCGGAGGAGAAGGGATAGGCTGGCAGAAGATGGGGCTACCTGGCATCGGAGGAGAAGGGAAGGCTGGCGGAGAAGATGGCTACATTTCCAGAAAACTCCTCTTGCTGGGTTAGGTGCCATTGAACTCCGCTGAATCCATTCCATTAGGGTCAGGTATTCTGTAATGAATACTCAGGGAAGAAAAGGGCTCACACGCAGAGCACAAAGAAACAGTTAATTAAGCCTTCGCAGAAGGCAGGAATCAACAGGCAGGCAATGGTCAAACACAGGTAGGCAGTCAAAAACAAACAATACCTCACAACCACACAAACAGAAAGAACTGAACAGGGAGCTGATGAGACCAGAACAGAAACCAACACAGGAGAAATCAAACAAAAATGAAAGACAGAGCTACATTCCAGAACACAAAGAAACAGGGCTACGTTCCAGAACACAAAGAAACAGGGCTACGTTCCAGAACACAAAGAAACAGGGCTACGTTCCAGAACACAAAGAAACAGGGCTACATTCCAGAACACAAAGAAACAGGGCTACGTTCCAGAACACAAAGAAACAGGGCTACATTCCAGAACACAAAGAAACAGGACTACGTTCCAGAACACAAAGAAACAGGGCTACGTTCCAGAACACAAAGAAACAGGGCTACGTTCCAGAACACAAAGAAACAGGGCTACGTTCCAGAACACAAAGAAACAGGACTACGTTCCAGAACACAAAGAAACAGGGCTACATTCCAGAACACAAAGAAACAGGGCTACATTCCAGAACACAAAGAAACAGGGCTACATTCCAGAACACAAAGAAACAGGGCTACGTTCCAGAACACAAAGAAACAGGGCTACGTTCCAGAACACAAAGAAACAGGGCTACGTTCCAGAACACAAAGAAACAGGGCTACATTCCAGAACACAAAGAAACAGGGCTACGTTCCAGAACACAAAGAAACAGGGCTACATTCCAGAACACAAAGAAACAGGGCTACGTTCCAGAACACAAAGAAACAGGGCTACATTCCAGAACACAAAGAAACAGGGCTACGTTCCAGAACACAAAGAAACAGGGCTACATTCCAGAACACAAAGAAACAGGGCTACGTTCCAGAACACAAAGAAACAGGACTACGTTCCAGAACACAAAGAAACAGGGCTACGTTCCAGAACACAAAGAAACAGGGCTACGTTCCAGACCACAAAGAAACAGGGCTACGTTCCAGAACACAAAGAAACAGGGCTACGTTCCAGAACACAAAGAAACAGGGCTTACGTTCCAGAAACAACACTCTGAATTTGAGTTTAGTGAACACAAACCATGTGACTCAAATCAACACCCTGGTATTTGAGTTAGTGAACCTGAGTTAAACCATGTGACTCAAATCAACACTCTGATATTTGAGTTTAGTGAGAGTGGTGAGTCAAACCATGTGACTCAAATCAACACTCTGATATTTTAGTTTAGTGAGAGCAGTGAGTCTTTCCAGTAAATGACAGCAGCCATTCCTCGAGGCAGACCAGGAAGGTGTACAACGCTGATTAGAGACACCGTTTCTTATCATCAGTATTCAACTCATTCTAAGAATAACAAACCTTTGATCTCTGTTTTGATGAGTTTGATGTGTAAAATAGACACTGTGTGTGTGTGTGTATGTGCAGGTGTATGTATGTGTGTGTGTGTGTGTGTGTGTGTGTGTGTGTGTGTGTGTGTGTGTGTGATGTGTGTGTTAATGATAAGATGTGTGTGTTAATAGATAAGTGTAGCTGTATGTGTTTTAATAGATAAGATGTGGCTGTGTTAACCTAGATAAGATGTGTGTTAATAATAGATGACAACATGTACCACTGTAACAGTTAATAGATAAGATGTACTAGTATCATCATTTTAGCCTCCTTTAAGATAACATGTCCAGGCTGTACCAGGAACCTTCTACTACTAATGACCCTCCGTTAATAATCACTATGACAACAACAATACCACTATAACAGTTAATAATCACTATGACAACAACAATACCACTATAACAGTTAACAATCACTATGACAACAACAATACTACTGTAACAGTTAATAATCACTATGACAACAGCAATACTACTATGACCCTCCGTTAATAATCACTATGATGACAACAACAATACCACTATAACAGTTAATAATCACTATGACAACAACAATACTACTATAACAGATAATAATCACTATGACAATAACAATACTACTATGACCTTCAGTTAATAATCACTATGACAACAACAATACCACTATAACAGTTAACAATCACTATGACAACAACAATACTACTGTAACAGTTAATAATCACTATGATGACAACTACAATAACACTATAACAGTTAACAATCACTATGACAACAACAATACTACTGTAACAGTTAATAATCACTATGACAACAACAATACTACTATAACAGTTAGTAATCACTATGACAACAGCAATACCACTGTAACAGTTAACAATCACTATGACAACAACAATACTACTGTAACAGTTAATAATCACTATGACAACAGCAATACTACTATAACAGTTAATAATCACTATGACAACAACAATACCACTTTAACAGATAATAATCACTATGACAATAACAATACTACTATGACCCTCCGTTAATAATCACTATGATGACAACAACAATACCACTATAACAGTTAATAATCACTATGACAACAACAATACTACTGTAACTATGACAGTTAATAATCACTATGACAACAACAATACTAGTATAACACCTGACAACATAATACTACTATGACAACAACAATACTACTATAACAGTTAATAATCACTATGACAACAACAATACTACTATAACACTCCGTTAATAATCACTATGACAACAACAATACTACTGTAACAGTTAATCACTATGACAACAACAATACTACTGTAACAGTTAATAATCACTATGACAACAACAATACTACTATAACAGTTAATAATCACTATGACAACAATACTACTGTAACAGTTAATAATCACTATGACAACAACAATACTACTTTAACAGATAATAATCACTATGACAACAATACTACTATAACAGATAATAATCACTATGACAACAACGATACTACTGTAACAGATAATAATCACTATGACAATAACAATACTACTATGACCTTCTGTTAATAATCACTATGACAACAACAATACTACTGTAACAGTTAATAATCACTATGACAACAACAATACTACTGTAACAGTTAATAATCACTATGACAACAACAATACTACTGTAACAGACTAACCATAATCATGTCATCAAGTATCAAGGGTATAGGTGAGAGACATTCTTTACATATGTGTGTGTGTGTGTGTGTGTGTGTGTGTGTGTGTGTGTGTGTGTGTGTGTGTGTGTGTGTGTGTGTGTGTGTGTGTGTGTGTGTGTGTGTGTGTGTGTGTGTTTGTTTTGGCAGCTGGTGTTGATCTGGTAGCTGTTGAAAATTGAGTAGAACCCATCAGATGTCCTGATTAATTGAGAGGTGCGGAGAGACGACGGACAGACAGACGCTCCCTTAACGGGATTCCACAGCTTCATCAATAGGTTTGATTGGAAAGTGAAGAGTACTTGGGCTGATTTATAGCTCATACGGAGGCTAGTTTGCTAGCGGTGATAATCAAAGTGATCAGGGCATTCAGAAAGTGATCAACTAGGTAGAGTTGGGTGGAAGACAGTTGATATGTTGCTGTTATATTTTTTATGTCAAAATGATACATTTGTATATTTCTATGGTGTTTTATTTAATATGCTGTAGTTATATTACTTATATTGAGAAGTTTTGATATGTTGTCTAGTTGTATTACAAATATTGAGGAAGAGAGAGACAGGGAGAGAGAAAGGAGAGAGAGTAAGGAAGAGAGAGACAGGGAGAGAGAAAGGAGAGAGAGTAAGGAAGAGAGAGACAGGGAGAGAGAAAGGAGAGAGAGTAAGGAAGAGAGAGACAGGGAGAGAGAAAGGAGAGAGAGTAAGGAAGAGAGAGACAGGGAGAGAGAAAGGAGAGAGAGTAAGGAAGAGAGAGACAGGGAGAGAGAAAGGAGAGAGAGTAAGGAAGAGAGAGAGGAAGAGAGAGACAGGAGAGAGAGAAGAGGAAGAGAGAGACAAGGAAGAGAGAGACAGGAGAGAAAGGAGAGAGAGTAAGGAAGAGAGAGACAGGGAGATAGAAGAGAGAAAGGAGAGAGAAAGGAAGAGAGACAGGAGAGAGAAGAGGAGAGAGAGACAGGGAGAGAGAAAGGAGAGAGAGACAGGGAGAGAGAAAGGAAGAGAGAGACAGAAAGAGAGAGACGGAGAGAGAAAGGAGAGAGAGAGACAGGAAGAGAGAGACGGAGAGAGAAAGAGAGAAAGGAGAGAGAGTAAGGAAGAGATAGACGGAGAGAGAAAGGAGAGAGAGAGAACTTTGTGATGTCTTTCCTCCCCAGACTATGGCTTCTCGACCTGAACTAGAGGACCAGAAATCCACAGGATCCACAGAGAAGCACAAAGATGATCAACTCAGTGGTACGTTATGAATCATTAGTGTGTGTGTGTGTGTGTGTGCATGTAAACCAGTGCTTCATTTGTAAATCGGGAAGTGCTGAGACATAAAGTGAGAGCGAGAGGTAGGAGACCTGAGAGATCTGAGGTACCGAATCATCTTTATAGTAAAGCATTGCATATCATCCCATGTGCGTAGCGGTCTAGACTAGAGCAGTAGAGTAGAGGTGCTTGCAGAATTTAATCTAGATTCTAGATTTCTATGCAATTGAATTCTAGATTTCTATACAATTGAGAGCAGTAGAGGCACTTGCAGAATTCAATCTCCATTCTTGTAACGGTTTTCTTCTGTCGAAGGAGAGGAGGACCAAAATGCAGCGTAGTTCGTGTTCACCATGTTTAATAAAAGATGATAACGTGAACACTACACAAATACAAAATAACAAACGTGGCAAAACCCGAAACAGTCCTATCTGGTGCAGAGAACACAAAGACAGGAAACAACCACCCACAAACCCCCAACACAAAACAAGCTGCCTAAATATGGTTCCCAATCCGAGACAATGACTAACACCTGCCTCTGATTGAGAACCATATCAGGCCAAACATAGAAATAGACAAACTAGACACAGAACATAGAATGCCCACCCAGCTCACTTCCTGGCCAAACACTAAAATAAGGAAAACACAAAAGAACTATGGTCAGAACGTGACAATTCTAGATCAATTCTAGATTTCTATGCAATTGAATTCTAGATTTCTATGCAATTGAATTCTAGATTTCTATGCAATTGAATTCTAGATTTCTATGCAATTGAATTCTAGATTTCTATACAATTGAATTCTAGATTTCTATGCAATTCTATTTTATATGACTGGAGACTTTAGCATTGTCGTTTTTTAACACCGCACAAAATGATTGACAGGACAGGCTA
>NW_024609204.1:57500-60000 GCF_018296145.1 Oncorhynchus tshawytscha | reverse complement strand
GAGAGAGAGAGAGAGAGAGAGAGAGAGAGAGAGGTTATAGAAGTTAATCTCATTCTGGTTCAGTGAGAGATACAGGCAGGCTTCTCTCTCACACAAACAGCAACTGCCACCAGTTGGTCTCTCTATAGCCTACAATGTTGCATAGAACATAAACCCGCAAAACATAAACCCGGGCTGGCCCAACTCCAATCAACTCTCAGAACATCAGGCACGGGCTGGCCCAACTCCAATCAACTCTCAGAACATCAGGCACTATGTGTTTAATTAAAGGGGACAGTTGAATTACAGATGAGGTAACTGAAATGATCTCAGATCGCTTTCATTTCAATGTTTACATTTCAAACAATAAAAAGTATGAATGAAATGAATGTTCCAGAATGAAACAGTCCCAAACTGAGAGGTGTCGAATCCTGTTCACTGAGGTAAACATATCTGACTGAGAGGACAACACTGAGGTAAACATATCTGACTGAGAGGACAATACTGAGGTAAACATATCTGACTGAGAGGACAACACTGAGGTAAACATATCTGACTGAGAGGACAACACTGAGGTAAATATATCTGACTGAGAGGACAACACTGAGGTAAATATATCTGAGAGGACACAATCAGAAAGATGTGTGTGTTTTGCTTTTCTCTCTCAGAGAACTCAGAGACAGAAGAGAAGGCTTTTTCCATGGCGCCGGCCCATTCCACTGTGGCCCTGGTAGAGACGGGGGAGGGGCAGGACGACCCGTGGAATTTACCAGAACTACAGGATGGAGCGGCAGCATGGTCAGGTAAGGAGGAGGAGGAGGAGGAGGAGGGTGAGGGAGGAGGAGGAGGAGGAGGAGGAGGAGGAGGAGGAGGAGGAGGAGGAGGAGGAGGAGGAGGAGGAGGAGGAGGAGGAGAGAAGAGGAGGAGGAGGAAGTGGAGGTGGAGGAGGAGGAGGAGTTCCTACCAGAACTACAGGACGGAGGGCCAGCATGGTCAGGTAAGGAGGAGGAGGAGGAGGAGGAGGAGGAGGAGTTCCTACCAGAACTACAGGATGGGGCGGCAGCATGGTCAGGTAAGGAGGAGGAGGAGGAGGAGGAGGAGGAGGAGTTCCTACTTGAACTGGGGCGGCAACTACAGGGACGGGAGGCAGCATGGTCAGGTAAGGAGGAGGAGGAGGAGTTCCTAGGAGAACTAGGAGGAGGGGAGGCAGCATGGTCAGGTAAGGAGGAGGAGGAGGAGGAGTTCCTAACTACAGGAAGCATGGTCAGGTAAGGAGGAGGAGGAGGAGGAGGAGGAGTTCCTACCAGAACTACAGGACGGGGCGGCAGCATGGTCAGGTAAGGAGGAGGAGGAGGAGGAGTTCCTACCAGAACTACAGGACGGGGCGGCAGCATGGTCAGGTAAGGAGGAGGAGGGAGTTCCTACCAGAACTACAGGACGGGGCGGCAGCATGGTCAGGTAAGGAGGAGGAGGAGGAGGAGGGTGAGGGAGGGCAGCATGGAGGAGGAGGAGGAGGAGGAGGTAAGGAGGAGGAGGAGGAGGAGGGAGGAGGAGGAGGAGGAGGAGTTCCTACCAGAACTACAGGACGGGGAAGCATGGTCAGGAGAGGAGGAGGAGGAGTTCCTAACTACAGGGAGAACTACAGGAGGAGGGCCAGCATGGAGGTAGGAGGAGGAGGAGGAGGAGGAGGAGGAGGAGTTCCTACCAGAACTACAGGAGGGGGGCAGCATGGTCAGGTAAGGAGGAGGAGGGAGGAGGAGGAGGGAGGAGTTCCTACCAGAACTACAGGATGGGGGCGGCAGCATGGTCAGGTAAGGAGGAGGAGGAGGAGGAGTTCCTACCAGAACTACAGGACGGGGCGGCAGCATGGTCAGGTAAGGAGGAGGAGGAGGAGGAGTTCCTACCAGAACTACAGGACGGGGCGGCAGCATGGTCAGGTAAGGAGGAGGAGGAGGAGGAGTTCCTACCAGAACTACAGGACGGGGCGGCAGCATGGTCAGGTAAGGAGGAGGAGGAGGAGGAGTTCCTAACAGGACGGGCGGCAGCATGGTCAGGTAAGGAGGAGGAGGAGGAGTTCCTACCAGAACTACAGACGGGGCGGCAGCATGGTCAGGTAAGGAGGAGGAGGAGGAGGAGTTCCTACCAGAACTACAGGATAGGGGATGGCAGCATGGTCAGGTAAGGAGGAGGAGGAGGAGGAGTTCCTACCAGAACTACAGGACGGGGCGGCAGCATGGTCAGGTAAGGAGGAGGAGGGAGGAGGAGGAGGAGGAGGAGGAGGAGGAGGAGGAGGGTAAGGGTCAGGAGGAAAGGTTGTAGGAGGTGCTTGTAGGGGTCAGGAGGAGTTCCCCAGAATCCACTGCATCAGCTCAGTGAAAAGGTCAAAAGCTTCTACAGGACAGGGCGGCAGCATGGTCAGGTAAGGAGGAGGAGGAGGAGTTCCTACCAGAACTACAAGATGGGGAGGCAGCATGGTCAGGTAAGGAGGAGGAGGAGGAGGTTCTGGAGGAGTTCCTTCCAG